>NW_019525427.1:1084590-1152956 GCF_002814215.2 Seriola lalandi dorsalis | reverse complement strand
GGGGGATGTATTGTTGTGCTGACAGCTGAAGTATTTCATTTCATACCACTGTGATTCATGCAGGTCATACCACATCACCTGCTGACTCACTGTTACTGGAAAGCACTGGTTCTCAAAGTCTGCTCTATAAGGACCCACATGGGGGGTTTACTTGGACTTTCAGGGTGCCCCAAGCAAAACGAGGAATAGTTTTATTTCACTGCAAGCAAGCTTATAATTTAATTTTACAGCTATAATTTAATGAGTCACATAATGATGACACAGAATGAATCATGATTTTGCTCCACAAACACAGCTGCTGAAATAGTGTTGAATTCTCACAGCACAGTATTAATTGATTTTCTTTAACCACTTAGGGACAATGACACATGTGGTAAACACAACACTGACATAAGTGTATCACCTGATTACTCATGCAGCAGACATGACGCAACATTAGCATTAATATGGAGTCTGGTTTCTGTCATGTCCATACAGACTGTGGTGAGTGTCAAACTGGGCCTCATTCATACTGGAGCTCTCTACACCGAAAACCATTAAATGTATCTTACTTATTATTCAGTTTAATGGAGTTTAGTAAACAACAGAATTACGTTAAATAGTCGGCTAAAATGCATGAGAATGCAAATGAGAGTTTTGACAAACATGGTTGGATGTTTGTCTCCATAGGAGGAGGAGGACCTACAGCACAAGACTCAAGTCTGAATTTAAATGTCCCACACAGTGTAAAGGTCTCTGTCCATGTGTAATTTGATTATAGATCAGCTCTAGGTTCTATATTAATACTGTGAAAGTATCAAAGCCTCAGTCCACAGAGAAATGCACACAGCCTGTATTCAGAAACTGAGCCTTAAAACCAGCCGTCAGGACTTCTGGAACTTTGTGATGTCACAACCACTCTCAGCCATGTCCCAAGCCCCGCCCACCTGGACCCACCATCGAAAACCTCTGCAGGATTTGGTTTCTCTGAGTGTTTTTTCCATGAAATCTGCTATATTTTTATTGGATCACTCATAAAATAGTCAGCCAATCAGAAGAGAGGCTCAGAGCCTCCTCTCTTCTGATTGGCTCACCGACCTGTTGTTACTAGAGCTGCAGAGAGAAGCCTGAGAGAGGAGATGGAAAACTACATTAAGGTCGTTTTGGTTCTTAAAACCACAAATATATCTTCTAATGGATCAAACACTTCAAAATAAAACACAGAAGAAGAAGAAAATATGGGGCTTTAATATAAAGAGCATGACAAGATTTAATTTACAGAGATGTTAATGCACATCTTGTATCTCTCGTGTAATTTAATTATTATTTTGTATGCACAAAAATTAAATCACTTTGACAAACTATAAAATGCAGTTGTACAGGTGATTCATTACCTTTAGAGACAGGTGTAGCCAGCAGTGTTACAGATTCCTTGTCAGACGGAGATTACCTCGTCTGCTGCCACGACTTTTACAGACACTTGGCTCGGGGCCTTATTCAAACATGACACAGACTCTCTGTGACGTCTTGATTTATGTTTTGAAACTTACAATCACACATTAAAGCTGTTCACTTTGACACGTCTTCCTGTTTGTGTTGGCAGATGACTGGATTATGTTAGATCATGACCTGATTGCACGTTATATGTTGTTCCTGTCAAAAATTAGGGGGAAACAGGAAGTTGGCTTTGTAGTGTTGCTGCCACACAGAATCGTGCCTGTGCAAGGTCGACATCTACAGTATATATCAGTGTGTTTAAGACCAGAGGTTCAGTTGTTTTACACTTGAGAACATTTTCAAAAAGCTAAACTTTAAGAAGGGAGAGCCGAGTCGATATAGAGGTAAAATAGCACCGTAGGAATGGGCCCTAAAACCTGTCCAGTAAATAACCAGTAAATACCCCAGTTGAGATTTATTTAAGAATTTATGCCTCTTAAAAAAGGCCGGCTGCTAACAAGTGTCTAAATGAGACTACAGACGTTTAACTACTCACTTCTCCACCTTTACAGCCTCGTTGTGTTTATACAAACTGTTACTAACTTTGTCAGAGGAAAGTTTTATTTATAGAAGAGGTCAGAGCTAAATCAAAACACAAGTTGAAGTTTAGTGGTGGTGAGGTTGAAGTCATGTGACCGTGGTGTAGCTCGTTTATAGGCTAACATTATCTTTTTTACTTCTGTTGATTGCGTTCAGGCTTTAAAAATCACAAAGTGGTTTTCATCAAAGAAGATTATCCTGCTGAATGTTCATTTCAGAGTTTCTTTTCTGCAATAATCCAAAAGCAAATGTAAAAATCCCATTAGCTCTTTGTGGAAGGAGCCTGGGTGATGCTAACATCAACAATATTTCATCCCTGCGGCATCTATACCTTCATAGATTTATACGCAGTCTAAGATACCAAACCTGGCTTTGTTGGAAACTTTCAAAAGCTACTTGGCAGATGATTGGATGTTTATCACAGGCTTATTTCAACCGATCAGATTCTGCATATGTAGGAGCAATCTTTTCCTGCTCTTCTTTCAAAGAACAAACACTCTCCAGTTCTGCTATGTGATGTAACAGCAGCATCTAGTCTAACCTCTTTAGCAGCCGCCATTATTCTTAATGAACAGAAGCTTCTTGCACGCCCAGTAGTTTCTCCCTCATCGGACGCTGATTGGTCCAAACCACTGTGGTTCGGCCACAAGCCAATAGCTGGGAGTGAAGTGAGATGGATTCTAGCTTGTGAGAAATCCAGCTGCTCTGTGAGGTTCAGATACAGCAGCACTGAAGACTGATGAAGCTGATACCTATGACCTCTGACCTCTACAGTGGTTTGTTGCCGCATGCGTCCTGCATGGCCCCCAGCAGACTCACATAAAACCCTGAAGGTGTGTGTGTGTGTGTGTGTGTGTGTGTGAGGGAGGGGGTACAATCTTCCAGTAAATCACTACACCAAGCCCCCTCCTCATCCCTGTCTCACACACACTCCTCAACACACACACACACACACACACTGTTGACGGTAAGCAGGAGGGTGGAATGTTGAAGTATTTGCATGAGTCTGTCTGTTGCGCGCACACACACACACACACACACACACACACACACACACACACACACACACACACACACACTTGCTATCTGGTGTGGAATGTTTGCTCTGTTGGGGTCCAGTTACAAGGGGGGGAGGGTGGTGGTCTCTCCGTCTCGTGCTGCCATCACACATAAGACAATAGAACCGATTAGAAAAATGTAAAGTAAATCTGTGGAAGTTAAAACTGCTAAACTCTATTTAACTCCCTCTATCTGCATTTCTGCTCATGGTGTAAATGTGTGATACACGTGTGAAGTAAATAGCATCGAGCTGACGTATTATACACGATGAAAAATGTGGAAATAGCAAAATATAATAACACTTTTCTGTAACAAAGATGACTTTTGTATCTACCTGCAGTGGTTTTCCACTGTTTATATTTTTACCTAACCTTACATCAGAGGGTACAACGCCAGGAAATGTTGACCTTTGACCTGGTGCAGTGTTTATCTTAACAAAATACCATTAGGGCGAGGGGATGGAAAGATAACAGCAGAGAGAGAAAGAATTACAGATGGAGTCGAAAGGAGGGAAAAAGGTTGCACATGACTGAAGCAGATGGAGAATCAAAGTAAAATTAGATGGAGTATGAGATGTAAATGAAACTGTGAGTTCTTAACTCTTTTAGAAAATGGGAACACTTCCATGTAGATGCTGTGGGTTGAATCTCTACTGTGAAATAGATCCTAGTCTGCGGACACAGATTCATTTGACTGAGCTGGAAGCAGGTAACAGACCGACACATGTAAACTGGATGAGATGAATGATGCATTTAGATTTAGAGAAAATAAAAGTTTTCATCAAAAGGACTGGAGGATAAATTCTATAAATGAACTTTTACAGTATAAAAATACTTTAATTAGACCAAAACTACATCATATTAATAGATATGATTACCATTATCTGTACTACGATTGATCCGTTATTGATTCATCCTGATTATATTGACAGTATACCAGCAGACAGTTACACAAGGACATCCACTCCCTTTTTGTTTATTCTACTTTGTTTATTTTTATTTTTTTCTTCTATTGTTTTATTTATTATTATCATTATTATTTATTTTAATTTAGTTAATAGATTTTTAATTGGTTTCATTCCTTTCTGTTTTTCTGTTTCTCGGTTATGTTTTAAAACCTCTAATTGTATTATCTGACATATGTTTGATATTTTGTGTGTTCTCTGGCATGACTTACTTTAATTATCATTATACCATGTCCACTGAAAACACCTGTCCGACTCACAGGTGTTGAGGACACTTTAACAACCAATCACCTCTCTAAAGTGATCGATTTAGGTTAGAAACCACTGACAGTAACCATAGCAACAAAAGTGATGCTGTGTGTTACATTAATGGTTGAATTTTGTAAGAATTAAAGACAGCAACATTAAATCAAATAATTGGCCAAAAAACGCTGCATTAATAGATTTTTTTTGTCCCCTTGGAGGCAGGAGAAGAAGCTGTAACACAACACAGACATATCATTTCCTCGTGGCAGTTTCATGGCAACAGCGTGACAGTGAACCGAATCAGTAAAATGACCTGACGTAAAACCAAAACAGGGAGCTGAAAGTCGCTCAGTGGAGCTGAGGGGAACTACAGCGACTCTATGAGTGACACCTTTCAGATTTGACAAAGGTTTCTAATATAAAAACATTAATTAATGCAGCTTTAACGTGACATACGTGCAACGGTTCGTTCAAATGAAAGATATAAAGACAGGATTCTTCACTTCTTCTTAAGGAGGAGAGGAAGAGGAGGAAGAGGAGAAGAGAGAGAAGAGGAGGGGAACGGGACGTCTTCCAATAGTTTACACAGTGCAAGGATGTAAAAAGCTCCCTGGTCCGCCTCCCTCCTCCCCTCCCCTCACATTTACTACTCTTTCCATGTTGTTTCTCCACTCCACCACTCCTCCTTCCTCCCTCCCTTTTCCTCCTCCCTCCTCCGGGCCAGAGGAGAGGAGTGATCAACCTGAGAGTTTAAACAAACCAGAAGAGGCGGCAGCGTAGAGCAGAGCTCACACACACTCTCTCTCTCTCTCTCACACACACACACACACACACTCATACAGCTGTTCAGCGCTGAGGGAACTCTACACTGAGGTAGGTTTGTCGCAGCTGTGAGTGAAGATTACCTCACTGCTCTGTTTAATGGCAGTTATGGGACATGAGTGGCTCAAAGAGATGTGTGTTTTCTGTCTGTCATTGTGACGCCTTTATGAAACACAGCACTTCAGTTTCAGTGTAGTTGTGTTTGAATCAGGTTTTTTTTTTTTTGTGGATTCTGAATGAAAACGTTTGATACCAGCCTTAATTTTATTGCTAATATCTTCATTTTCAGGACCAGATCTACGACTCAGACTTTGACAGCTGCTCACGAGCTAAAGGTCAAGTCCTGTCCCTTTTGTGCTTTCAGACTGAAGACAGAGTGAGACATCTGTGCCAGCCTATAGGACGGAGCTGAAGGAGTGGGGATAAAACAGACCAGACCTTTGCCCCCCCACCCTCCTCCTCCTGCAAACTTTCACCTCCCAACCCTCTTCTGTGAGTCCGCACTCCCTCCAGTCAAACCCTAAGCACAGTGACTGGTTCTCCAGTGTCCAGAGGATCTCAGAGACTGAGAGACTGTCTGGCCCCTGTCCAAAGAGGGTCACCAGTGGCAACAGCGGTACCGATGGAAGCCCCAACCCTCGCTGAGATGGGAGACTTGTGTCACCCCCGGTCTTCCTCTCCAGAGGGGGAAACGGTGTGTGCAGCTCTGGCCCGGTATGAGCACACTCTGCGGGACGCTATCAGGGAGATCCACATGGATGTCAGCGCCTTTAAGCTGGGCATGGAGCGTCGTCTGGAGGAGACAGCCAACCTGAGCGGGCCCCTGGGACGAGCCGTGGCTCAGCTCCAGCAGGAGAACCGGCAGCTCAGGAGTCAGCTGGAGGCTCTCACCCAACAGGTGGAGCTCCTGAGTGGGATGACGTGTGACAGAAGCAGCTTGATGAACAACAACAACCACAGTCACAGTCCCAATCACAAGAATCACCTCAATGACATTCAGGAGAACCATCAGGAGGTGAAGGAGGTGGTCTACGGAAAGGGTCAGGCTCACACTCAGAGCCAGGCTCTCCTCCACATCCAGCCCTGCGCCCCGGGGAGCCAAGCGCAGACCTACAGCGGCCTCAGCAGTCAGTCAAGCCCTGCATCCCCCCCTGTCACCTTCTCATCCTCCCCCAGCTCCAGCAGTCCTCCTGCTGGCTCTAGGGTTTCCTCCATGGTGACAGGCCCGGTGTCCAGCAGCAGCCCCTCCACCGCCCGCTTCTCCAGCCGAGCCACATTTGCTGTGTCCAGCAAGACGAACGTGAGTACTGCGTGTTGGTGGAGGGGAGAGGGTGCATGGTTTGATCCAGAGTCCCTTTACGACACTTGTTCCCAACCTAGTTTTACTGCTGTCCCTCCATATCTCTGTCATGTTCCCAACGGGTCCTCATTTTTAAACAGATTTTAAACTGAAAGTTATTTAACACTATTGATTATAGAAGGGTGGAGATGTTTACAATAATAACTGGCTGGTACTGTTGTCACCTTGTGAGTCTCTTTGTGTGTCATCCTGCCAAAATATGTTCCTGGAGACACCAGCTGAAGTGAGAACCCCTTACAGGTGTTTATATGTCTCTTGGACAGATTTGTCACAGTGATTCAGTCATAAAACTTCACAGGTGTGTAGTTGAGATCAAAATGAAGGCCAGCTTCAAAGACGAGTGTGGATTGACTATAGAATGTATATAAACATAAACGTAGCGTCGGTGACGTCACCCACAGGTTTCTGAGGAGCGGCTTGGAAGCTCAGAGTGAGCCATTGCCATCTTGGCAGTGCCTAACTCCGCCCCTGACTCCCAGCTAAGGATTTGGGGCCTATGTGGAACCAAGACTTAGTTGCATGCTGGTTAGTGGCACATCCTCAATTAAACAGAACTTTAAGTCTTAATAAAATGTAAACAGGTGAGTTGTATAAACAGTCGTCATTAAGGAGGAAATTAGCTCTACAGACCAAAACTGTTTTTTGTACCAGGATGTAAACATGTTTATTACTACGTTAAAGTAGGAGATTTTAACATGGCAGTCTATGGGGATTGACTCACTGTTGGAGCCAGAACCTAGTGTTCATTAGAGGAACTGCAGTTTTTGGCACTTTCACTACTGGCTTCATGTTTCAGCTGCTTGGAATTGACCATATAATGATGATGATGTTGACGGGCGTCGTGGCTGGTCTGTGATGCCATCGCACGATAGTGCCCAGGTTTTTTTTTAACAATTGAACTGCCAACGTTGAAGTTAGTTCGGTTTCACACTAACTCAAGTTTCCATTTGTAGTAAAACTGCAGCACTTTGATATTTCAACCATTTGTCTATGACTTATCTATTCCAGCTGTTTATCCATTATTATTTAATTTGTCCTTTACCTTTAGCTTTCTAGTTGAACAATGCAATGTTGTAAATGTTTTAACTATTCATTCTTTCCTTTAATTCAACTATTTTAATCATGTATACAGTACTTTTTTTTTAATCACGGTTTTTCGTGCTCATGGTCATGAAAATTTAAAACATACAGGTTTCAATTTTGTTCCGTCTTGCACAAAAAAAGTCTGGCATTTTCGTGACCATGAGTATGAAAAAGTGCGATACTTGGTTGAGTTAAGCTAACTGTTTCAACGCCCTTGTACTTTTAGCTACCCATATCAGTACATTTAACTATTTTACATATCTAATGTACTTGTATGCATGACTTTTGACTTACTTTTAACTACTTTTAACTCACCCGCAGTTGCAACATGTAATGTTCAGGAGTTATAGTATTTTCAGTGTATTCAGTATTTTCTATTTTAGTTTTAGTTCAGCTGCAATCTTTTCGCCTACTCCCTGCCAACTGCAGAAGGACGCCCAAAGAAACCCGTGTTTGGAAATCCCAGTTTTTTATGTTACTGCCTAAATCTAAAGAATGAAGGGAGCCCGTCCAAAAAAAGAGAAGCTGCACACAGAAGCTCCTGACATTTTTGTCCTGACCCACCACCTCATGGCCCAGTGCCAGATACTTTGTAACATGGATGGAAACTTAATATAAAATAGCAGAAGAGGTAATTCAGTAATTGCTATGTAATTTTCTAGGTTTGAGAAAGAGCGAAGAGGCAGAATATGAGCTCGACTGAAGCCGTTTGCGTCGTGGCTGCGTGGACGTGTCAGACAAAGCGCTGGCTGTGCCCCTGCGTTGCACAATAGCCTCTCCACCAGGATGCTTAAAGATTTATGAAGTACAGTAACATGAGTGGAGCAGGCTCCTGGGAGGTGAGGTTACTGTGGTCGTGTGGTTTTCAGACATGAGTCAAATATGTGAAATCAGTGTTGTGAAATGTAGGCTGTGGTTAGTCATTACTGCTGTCATCCTGTGTGAACCTCGTGGGTCCAGTTTTGGGGGTTTTTAGCTTCACCTGAATGATTACATGCTTCTAGTTTGAGGAAATTATAGCCACTGGTCTTGTGAAAGTTTTTCTAAACTCTGCTGAGTAAATAAAAAAAAGTGATGGGCCTTCCAGTTTTCTCAGTTCCTGGAAAGCAGACATTTTTCTTGATGCTAAATGTGTGTCAAAACTGACTTTATGTTACGTTTATATCAGGGTTACCTTGTAGTTTATCAGACAGGAAGTACGTCCTCTGGAGCTGGACTCATCTTGGACGTCCTCACAGTAACTGTCCTTGTTCACGTGTAGCTTCATTTGTTTTCTCCCTTTGCTTCTGATGAAACCAAGGAGAAAACCTTCTGGCTCACCTCCACCCTGTGGCTGCTGCATCGTCTCGTCCAGTTGAAGATGAGCGTGCAGTTTTCCTGGCCTTCTCCTGATTATAGATTTATTGTTTTTTTTAGAGCAGAAAGGAAATTCTGTCATATGTCAGAATTTCCTTTGTCTAAATATTTAGGAAAAAAAACCAGTACACACCAGCTGAAGACAATCAAGATGTTCTTAGTTTTGTCTTTCCATTCCTTGGTGATTTAGTATACATGTGTTTAAGCATGTTTCTGTCTGATCTTACAACGACGAGACTCATGGTAAATTCAACCAATCGATGCATTATTAGTGAGATTCTTCTCTGCAGAGGTTTTCTACAGAAACTTCTCTCGCAGCACAATCCAACTTTCCACTTTCCATCTGTGCGTTCGGTTCGTTCAAAACAGGATCATTTTAAGACATAATAGTCTAAACGCACTTCTTCCATCTCAAGGCTGGAATATGATTCTCCTTCTGAAATGTTTCTGCGTCTGTTTTCTTTTATACTTCTGCAGATTTGGGGTACGACACCTTGTGCACATTGGCTGCGTAACATAAGCGGCACGTTGGCAGCAGTTGCGCTCACTGACGATGTTCAGCCTGCAGTGCAATGACGTCAGGAAGTCAGAGGAAAATTTACGTCACGGGTCGCAGTTGTGTTTGTAAATTGTGAACTTTTACACACTTGGGGTGTGAGACATGATGTATGGCTCCTGTGGTTATGCTCTGGATGAAAAAAAGAGAGCTGAGAGGGAAGTTTAGACCTCGGCTCCTCGCTCACCTCCACACAGCTGACCAATCAGGATGTGAGGTGGGTGTGAATGAAGCTCAGTGAAAGCCACAGAGCTGCTGCGCACTCAATGTTTTCTGTTTTTGGCTCCATTCAAAGTCACTGAGATCACATTTCATCCTTCGATCTTGATGTTCGATGTGATCATTATCTGAAGCTCCTGACGTGTGTCTGCAGGATTTTATGCTGCCACATTGGCCGATTGGATAACTGCAGGATTAAACGTGCACAGGTGTTCCTAATAAAGTGCTCAGAGAGTGTAAAGCCTTGCACACACACGTTAAGCATACCGAGTCATTGTTTTCATTATGTGATGTTACGACACAGTTTTGGAAACTGACTTGAAGTGACATAAAAAAGATATTTTTGTCCCAACTTTTCAAAATGAAACAGTTGTCACAGACGACAAAACTTTAAAGTTATCTGCTCAGCTTTTCTGTGTCTGAAGGTGTAAACACTCATCGTCTTACAGATATCTAAAATGCAGACTCACAAAAAGTTTAGATGTGCTATTTGCACGTTATGCAAATAGCTGCTCCTCCTGTATCTGTAATTACCAAACAATGTGGTTGGATACAACAGAGGAATGAAATCATGTGGTCACAGCTAAATAACACAAGGGCGTCTTTGTTAGTGTGTCTGCTTAGGGAGATCCCCCGCTGTCAGCCAAACACACACACACACACACACACACACACACACACACACACACACACACACACACACACACACACATCAGATCAAACATGTGATGCAGGAAGTACTGAGAGGTGCACGAGGGCTGACCGTGCGTACGCTGCGTTGCGATGATGAGCCTCATGGGATTTTGGTCCACGTGGTCAGATCTCGACTCGTGGCTGTTTCAATTATAATTGCAGCTCACTCCTCCTGCCACATCCTCACCTGTGTGAGGAGATGCAGCACAGAAAGTACAGTTGGCTGTTCAAACAGGCCTGATTACAACAGTTATTCACACACACACGCACACGCACGCACGCACGCACGCACACACTGCAGGCATTCTTAGCGGCTCAGATCCAAGCTGAAGGTATCTGTGCCAGAGAGATGTGTATAGGCGTGTCTGTCCTCCAGCCTGCTCTCCAGCTGTTACTGTGCATCCTCACTGTGACCTGCCAAGGCGTCACACACACAGGACACACACACGTACTCAACTCCAACACACCTGCAGCAAGTCAGCACGACCGCGTTCATGTTGAAAACACACCTGCGGCACGTATCTGTATGAATTATATATATGAACGGCCTCTGTCTCTTTTTTTTTCTCTGCTCTTCAAACAAAAAAATCAAACTAGTGATTTGAAGCATTTTCATCAGCTGAGTTGAAACACACTGTGCGTACAGGCTTATATTAGTATTTTTTATATTCCTCTCATTCTGCCTTGTTAAGATGATGATTGATATTTTGCAATATTTGAGACGCTCTGTCATAATTTACCGCCTCTCTCCCACTTTTCTGATTCAGTACATTGGAATTCGTATAAAAATACTTGAATGGAAACCCAGCTGTGTGTGTAGCAGTGTGTGTGTGTGTGTGTGTGTGTGTGTGTGTGTGTGTGTTTCCATCTGGAAGGTTTTTGGGGTTTGTAAAGAGGCAGCTGTGCGGCTCTTTTCTATCCTCTAATGGTTCTGGGCAACAGGAATTAGTCAAGATTAGGATTAGGACAAAGACCTAAGCCTCCTGCACAATGTCTCCTCTTCCTCCACACCAAAACACACACACACACACACACACACACACACACACACACACACACACACACACACACACACACACATACTGTATGTCTGCCGACAAAGCTGCTGTTGCCAATTACGGTGCCAAAGCAGCCGTCTCAATGGGCCATTGTGTGGGTTCCTGAGCTTCATTGGGAGTACATTGAGTGTGGAGGGATTACAGGATTGACCCTCCTCTCTCATTCCTTCACTCCTCTGTTCCCTGTCTCTCACCTGACGTCCTCGTTTCTCCTCCAGAGGCCAATTCTGTTATTTAATTAAATCTTATTAAATTAGTTGTGCAGATATGACACAAATAATCAGTTTAAATTAATTAAAGTTTAGACTTTGAGCTTAAAAGCTCATTCTTAATAGCAGAAATAGTAGTTCGATGAAAAATTCAAAAACAAAACAACAAGACAAAAAAAAAACTAAAGGTCCACTTACTAGCTTTTTTCTTGGCTTTCAACCACATCTCACTGTCTTCATTGGCTGTTAAAATTTGCTCAGTTGTTATCAAGTATGAAATTTTGGTCACAGTGATAGCAGGTGTTATAAACACACATGTACAATCATGCTGTTGAAAGCTCCAGAAAAAGCTAGTAAGTGGACCTCTGAGAAACCGACCCTGATGATGTCATGGTGATGTCATCAGGGTCCTCTCAACTCGAGGAGACTGAAGATTTAGAAAATAAGAACTGAGGTACAACTGGCATTAACCAAACAGAGTCAGTCTAATAAAAGATATGGCTGAGTTGCATTGTGGGAAATGTAGGATCCATGTGTTTTTGGAGCAGTCGAGTTAAGTCTGATTTTGGCTGATCAAACTCAGTTTTTAATAAAAGTTAGATTTTTTGATAAATAGATCATTAATATTCAATGATTTTTGTTCATCTTTCTCATCAGATTTTCTTTCACAAAAGCTTCACTTTCATTTTCCTTCTGACCCACAAATACCTGAACCACACCTGTAATCAAACGCCCACCCGCCCAGCATTAGACACAGTACATTCCTCTAGTGCTACGTGTGTGTGTGTGTGTGTGTGTGTGTGTGTGTGTGTGTGTGTGTGTGTGTGTGAGTGTGAGTGTGAGTGTGTGTTCATTAGCAGATGAGCAGATCAGATTATCACAGTCAGGTCAGATGGTCATCAACGCTCAGACAGAGACGGGGTGTGCTTGATTTACGGCCCAATGCTGCTGTTATGGAGCAGCTGTTTTCTGGAGTTTGGGAGTTTGAAGTTGAGTCTGGGTTTTTTCTTATATACAGACTCAAAGGACGGGCTCACTACATGCAGCCATTTAATATCAATAAATGATTAGCATGCACGTGTGTGTGTGGCGTGATGCCCCCACGCTGCGCGGTGTGGCTGTGCCAATGAAAGGCAAAATCACTTTCAACAGATTCTCGCAGGAAGCAACAGAATTTATTGGAAATGTGGTTTTAATCGGGAGGAACATCTGCTCTCTCGATACCACCGCCGCTGCTGCGAAACAGAAGCCGCCCATTGTCTCCACCCGTGTTTCAATAATTACACCAGGCTATTAAAGTCCATTTGACAGCGATAATACATTGGTTCAAATCTGGAATCGTGTCTCTTGCCCTGAGCACAGAGTGTTCAGTTACTTGACTGTCTGATCTTCTCAATTGTGTTGGTGTAAAAATTCCCTCAGGTTACACTCCTCCAGATACTCCCGTCTCCCTCCATCCCTCCCTGTGCACCCACTGGCTCCATCTCCCCCTAACATTACACAACGCAACCTTGATGCTATCTGTTTCTTATCTGCACACACACACACACACACACACACACACACACACACACACACACACACACACACACACACACACACGAGCAGCAGACCACTGCAGCATTCAGCCTGCGGTGTTTTAGTTTAGTCACAGTCTGAGAACAGGCTGATGGATAGATTGCACATTCAGAGCACTTAGATGTACCGATCCCAGTCCAAACTGAATTACACTGAGATTACTGGCTGCTGGTGCACGTTCCCATGCACAGATCACTGCTATGGAAAAGGTGAAAACACGGATGTGTGTTTGCTGTACTGTCACCGATGACATTCATGCTCTACATACACTCTATATGTATATACACTCACATTTCTGCATTTTGTCATGTGATTTCATTAATAGAATATAATGTGATATCATTGTGTGCATTGTGGGTATGCTTCCTATTAACTTCCTATTACAGTAATTACATCTAAATTACATCAGTGTGATCTGCTCGGACTCACTGCGTTAAACTTCATGCTTGATGCAGATGGTGAACAGGAGTCCTGCCTTAAATACCAGATATCACTCCGCCACTGCAACGCAAACACAAATAATATGTGTTGATCAAAACACAAGCATCCTCCACTGAATCTGTGTTTACATTTTTTATTCACTGTATTCTACGCCATTACTGTATCTCTGCTGTTTCCTTCATTATGACGGAGAGCAGGAGTCATGGTGAGCAGAGCTGTTCTTATAAATGTATGTGAACTGAAAAACATGAGAAGACTGACCCTTTTTTTTCCAGTTCACTATGAAAAACAGATCTTATGTGTTATCTTCATAATCCTGATGTGTAGTTACATGTTTTGAGGACACATGTCTGTTTAATCTTGGAGCCTACAGACATACTGTAGCTGCTGTTGGCACGACGTGGCCCCTCAGAGAGGATGTGGAAATCCTGCTTTAAGGCACAAATTTAAGCAAGCAGCAACACTGAAGTTAATTAGTGAAGAAAGGCAAAAATGGCAGAAATGAACTCTTTTAGATTTCTTAACAAGAACAAGGTAAAAGAGAAAAGTTGAGTGCGATCAGAGTCGAAGTAGTAGCGGCTGTTTTATATACTGAGTCAGAGTTAATGGAAAATAGATGAGCAGCAACAATGATTCTGCTGTGAAAACTAATTATGAAGATTAAATCAACAATATCAAAAATAAAACAAATAATGTGGAGGTGGAGGGAGCTGCAGCAGCAGACTGTTGGCATGAAAGTACTGTGTCAGCAGAGTAATAGTCAGGTTGTAATGGCAGAGCTGTGCACTTGCATGAACATGCTCTAGATGGAAAGTATTCAAACAATTATATTATGCAGAAATATTGTGTCGCATCATGTTGAGGAGTAGAAATGTTTTATTGCCTGTTTTTTATTATTTTCAACTTAATTTGCTTGTTTGAAACTTTCACACTGTCAAAAAAGAGAAGAGGCGGTGATCACGTTCACTTTTGCAAATGAAGGGAACAGTAAAAGAGCGTGTGTGAGTCTGTGTGGAAGCTCAGCTGAACACAGGGTTACAGTGTAGTGTAATGTTGTGTAGTGTTGTTTATCTCCATGACAAAGACAGTTGACATTTACACGCTGTCTGCGGAGACTCCCCGAGCTGAGCCAACTCTGACTGACTCTGATAACTGAGACGCACAGCTTCTGCTCTCTGTGTCCAAATCCTACCACAACCATCCATCCATCCATGTACACCTCTCTGCCTCTGTGACCCCTTCCCCACCCTTCTACCCCTCCCCCAATCTGCCCCTCAGAGCTCTGCTGCATTTTAAAGCTGGATTCCTGGCACTAAACCCCCTCCACTCCCCTTTTTGTGGCTATTAATACATATGAGTGAGACAGAAAACAGAGTTCAAGTATGTTTTTGTGATGAAACACACACTCAAGTTAACACATATGATATTACATAAACAATATCTGTACAAAACTGGCTTTTAAATCATAACTTTCTGATGAAAATCAAGTTTTTAAACTGTTAACATCCACATGATGTTTTTTTAAATACTACAAACATAATATGAGTGAAATAATCAGTCAACAACATGACTGAGTGTTTCCACCTTGAACTGCAGTGAACCAATGACAATGACGGCCAGGGTTTCATACGTCACAAACCTAAAGAACCAATCCTGTCAACTTGTGGGGACAGGGGGCGGGGCTAAATAAACCTGAAACCTCGTCAGTACAGAGAGAGAGAGAGTTAGTATTAGCACAACCGCTAACACTGTGTCAGTTACAAGCTAACAAACAACATGAACAAATAAAAGATGGTAACTGCGCTAACGGTTCTGATACATCTGCTATAGTTGCCGATTTTGGTCACAACAGAGTCTGGGTCTGAGTTTCTCTGATGTTTCCTCCTCTAACCATCTTGATACTCTCTGCTCCTTCACCTGTCTACCTAGCAGTTGTGGGCAGGGCACAAGGCCTGGTCCGGATTTCTTGATGGGGAAGTAAGAGTAGATGAGCTTCAGACCCAGTTTTACATTTTTCTTTTCACTTTTTATGTGGGAAATCCATGTTAAACTAAATATGAATCATAGCAGAGGATTTTTACAGAACACATCTGGAGAGGAACTGAGTGGTTTGTAATGTAAACTACTTATAGGAGCTATTTTGAATGCTGGTTTGGCGAAATGTTGTTAGTATGAAGTGAAATAAGTTTGGACTGATATAGAAGAAAAGAATAATTGTGAAAAGAGAGCACAGCTGAGAGAGCAAGCTTGTGTGTGTGTGTGTGTGTGTGTGTGTGTGTGTGTGCGTGTGCGTACACATGCTGGGGGTTTAACAGAGGTATGCGGCCACTCCCTGGCTACCCCTGGTGCTCTTAATGACTTCCAGACAATAGGCCGTGTTCCCGTCATCATCTCTGTGGAAACAGGTTAATAACTGACTGGCTGGTGGCGCAGCTCACCCTCCTCACCCTCTGGAACCAGTAAGCCGTACTGGAAGTCAACTTTTAGCAACGTCAGCTCAATCCCCCTGGGAAATACTTCGCAAAAATTTCATTTAGCTGCGTTTAGTTCCAGTGTTTTTGGAATAATGCCCAGAATGCACTTTAAGGAAAATCGGTTTTTAGAGGTTGTGTGACACTGTGGTGGGGTCACGGGTGAGAGAGCAGGGGTTCCTGAAGTTTTCAGGGTTTTGCCAGACATTAAGTCTCTCACCGCAGGAGGAGGGTGACCCAGATATAACTGCTACCTTGGGCATTTTGGAGGCTCAGGAGAAGCAGAAGCGTGACCTGGAGTTAATTTATCTGCCTGTCAATCACTGTGAGGATGAAATTCAAAATGTAAACTCTGCAGAGGTTTGGTGATGGAGTGTCAGAGGTGAGCAGAAGGGCAGTGGAGTATTCCCACATAGCATATTTTCACAAGGATGAAACGATGAAAATACATGAAAAATATGTGAATAAATTCTATACAAAAGATATGTAGACTTACGATTACTACTCTAGATTCTGTATATATAAAAAGGAGCTAAAGCTTGGCCTCCCCCACTGCAAAACTGAGAATCTAAAATCTCAGGGTGATGAGATCTTCTGGCGGTGTGGTTTTTATGTGGGTGTTTCTGTGTCTTGTTGCAGGCAGAGCGGCCTCAGGGCCAAGGATAAACACGATACAGGCCATGACGTGGGCAGACTGGTTAGTCAGTGTGATGGAGATGGTGATAATAGTGATGTTTTGTCCAGCTGACGTCTGGTAATTCATGAGATCAGGACTCAGATTCTGCAGGATTTCAGTCCAGCCAACAACAGCAGCTCAGAGGGCGGCTCTGCCTCCCTGGCTGAAGTTGTGTTGATTAAAGATGTTTGGTTGGACTTAAAGGTCCCGCACAGTCTAAAGGTCTCTGTCCATGTGTAGTGTGATTATAGATCAGGTCTAGGTTGAAAGTATCAAAGCCTCAGTCCACAGAGAAATGCACACAGCCTGTATTCAGAAACTGAGCCTTAAAAGGAACCGTCAGGTCTTCCTGTAACTTTGTGATGTCACAACAAAGCAGTCACTGCCCACAGCCACGCCCCAAGCCCACCAGGACCTACCATCCAACTTTGCAGGAATTAGTTTCTCTAAATGTTTTTACCTGAATTCTGCTATATTTTTTTATTGGATCACTTAGAAAACAGTCAGCACTGCACCAACCTGTTGTTACTAGAACTCCAGAGAAAAACCTGAGAGAGGAGATGTAAAACTACACTGAGATGGTTTTTGGTTCTTAAAACCATAAATATATCTTCTCAACACTTCAGATAAAACACAGAAGAAGAGGAAAATGAGGGACCTTAAAGTTTTGGCATGAAGCTGGGTAGCGCTGGGTAACACTGGGTGGTTGGTGCCTGGTTCCAACCTCTAACCTCAAATTATCACTTTCCCCTCCAGCTACTAATGAGACTGGGACCAGTTTGGAGTCTGTTAGGTTCTTCCATTATAAGTATTGGCGTGGGTGGCTGTGGCTCAGGAAGTGGAGCGGGTCGTCCAATAACCAGAAGGTTGGTGATTTGATCCCCGGCTCCTCCGGTCCGCATGTTTCCTTGGGCAAGATACTGAACCCCAAATTGCCCCTGATGGCTTTTTCATCAGTCTATGAGTGGGTGAATGTGGCATGTATTGTAAAGCACTTTAAGTGGTAAATAAGACTAGAAAAGCACTGTATAAGTCCATTTACCATATTACTAGACTATCATTCATTTCGTACCAATTCATCCTGTTAAAGGTCACAGGGGACTGTAATCTATCTCACCATTCTTTGAGAGGCAGCTATATCCTCGACAAATCAGTCATCAAAGATATCCCCCATAGACAATAAGTCTATTATTGGTTAATGCCACTTAATTAATTGGGCCACACAGATGGAACCAGACATTTCTTTCAATAAGATACCAATCGTCATGGGATTAACCAATCCTGATCTAGATGAACAAACCTATCACCTGACATCAATATTAAATCTGCCAGACCACAGAAAGATTACGTTCCATAGCACCTTCAAACAATATCTGCACATGGCAACGACACTGTTAGCATCAGGGAAAGATAACTGTAACTTAACTGTAACTAAAAGTTGGACTCACTACTTACCCCTCCACCACCCTGATCCCCACCCCCCACTCTGAATAGGCATTGAATGTAATTTATGAGGTGCAGCTTCGTATATTGCCCTGAGATGACGAGTGGCTCTGTCACCTGTTTCTCACACCACCTCACTTCAGTCAGCTGTTTGTCAGAAATGGGAGTTAAGATAGCGCTGATAGAGACTGTCTCTTTACCTGACCTCTTTGCTGCCAGAAGGTCAGCATGTCAGACACCCCCACAACATCCTGCCCTCCTCTGCCTCACTGCCAGGAATAGAGGTAAGAGATGAGGACGGAGAAAGGGAGGCAGACAGGGAAGACAGGGGAGTCAGTTGCTCTCTATTGTTGCCATATGTTGGAGCTCGACATTACAGAGGAGGGAGGACAAGAGTGAAAAATGATCTCCATCCCCCCATAATGAGCAGAACCTATTTCTCATCGATAGCTGGTCTGGAAGAAACTACAGTTCTTCTTTTACATCTTGAACAGTGACTTAACCAACAGCAGACAAGTAAAGGATGATGGGAGCAGCTGAGAAAACTCCCCAAATAAGGAAATATATCAAGTGTTATATTTTATCTGTGCTATGCATTAACAAAAACTGAATATATATTTATATTTTAGTTTGCCAAAAATTCACTGGCTAAAAAAGAAATGGCAGTATGTTATCCTGCATGACATTAGTTATGGTTATGGGCTTAGAGAAGTTGAGCTCCCTCACAGATCTCAAATATGAGATTTGAGCAGGTGCAGCAAATGAAATCCACTGTATTTAAAGATTCTGTAAACGATCCTCACTGCCACCAGGTGTCGCACTAGACCACCACCAACTGAGACCAAAACAAATGCATCGTCAACCACAACCGACCCCTCCCCTCCCCCGTTTTCCGTCAGCAAGGTGCTACGGAGCACAGTAAGATCGTCAACTAAACACACAACAAAAAGCACAACTGAATAAAATTACCCTGTGCACACTAGAGCCAACTAAAAACAATCCAGCCACAAATATTAGCCCTTGCTAGCATTGCCGTGATATGCTACAGACAGCTAGCTATAGTAACATTTGCCAAACACATTCATTGTATCGGCAACAGCAAGTCAGCTAACGTTATCATGTCTATTGTAGCCGTCACTTATGAAAACAGGCATTTAACATTGTGTCGTTAATCATACGTTGAGGAGAAGAAAAGGTAGTTATTTGTCCAGCTGGACCCTTTAGCAGCTCGTAGGGTTCTCCTCTCGGTAAAGCCAGACCAGTGTTGGCTCCATGGTCAGACTTGGAAAGAAATTCAGCCTTGGACTTATCTGCTCGAATTGAATAAATGACACTGACGGAGCCGGTAAAAACTTTATGGATGTTTTGACGGTCCACCGGCTGACCAGGATCTGAGCCAGTCCGTCTGTGCTCTGATTTCATCTCTTTCTTTGTCGGAGTCCTTTTTAGCCAAAAATGTGGTTTCTTGAGTACAGGAAATTCTGGAAGGTCACATTACTACACTATATCTTTGCATAGTTGTTTGCTGCTATTTTATTGTTTATAATCTTGTTTACAGAACCTTTAACCAGGTTGCCTGAAACACAAACATGATGCGTCATTTTCTGTAGCAGATTTCTGAAACATGTTCAGCAATTCTCATGTAAAAAATCATGAGTATCAATGTTGAAAGGCCCAGTGTTTCCAGGATCCCAAACAGAACATTAAGTTTCTATATATTTTTTGCAAAACTGACCATTCTTGGACCCAAGGACAGTGTCCAAAATAGAACGTCTCCATCCTCTTTGTAAATTTCATATCAGTTTGTTTGGACCAAAAGAGACAGAATGACTGACCGACATCACCGTCCATTGTCTCTGCCTCCATTAGAGTAAAACCTGGTCTGTATCTCTCACCATAGCCAGAGAGTATAATGCTTTTTTTGAAATTACAACAACAGGTTGTCTCAGACCTCAAAAGCATGAATTAACCCTTTTATTGTAAGCTGCAGTCAGCACATGTGAAATCATAGCTTGTCACCAGCCAAGACTGTAACTGACATTCAGGCATACTGTGTTTAAGAAGAAAACTTTTCCCTGTTCAACTGCTCTCACCTGCAATTAGGTTTTTATATATTCTCAGTTCAAAGGCTGCGCATATTTTTCCACCCTCTGCCCAAAGTGGTGTTCCCTGCGATTTCTCTAGCGGCAAAATTGCAGTCTGCGTGAACGTACAGTGTTTGAAGAACAGGTGGTTTGAGTGTGTCTTTCTTCCTCCGAGAGGATTTTCCTCTAAAGACTCCACAGAGGAAATTACAGAGCAAGAGTCCTCTGTCACTAACTGAGGCGACCTCTGATCACTTTATAGTAGCTGCGTGTGCATGAGAGCATGCTTCATATGTTACATTTGCACATACAATATACTGTTGGTTATTTTGTGTTCTGTAAAATGCAAAGTCATTGACTGGACACTGGTAGTTTATAAGCTTTGTAAATATTCATATTTGTTTTACTAGCCATGATATTGGCTTCACTGTGAAATCCTGTGTGTCTTGATGGCTCTCTGTGTTAGTGCATTTGTTTTTGCAAATTGCAAATGAGTGCTAAAGTTAGGCACCCATAATGGTCAGTGTATCTTTGTGTAACACACACACTGGAAATTATTGGAGGGCTGCCAGCCTGCCTCCATTGTTCTGGTTCTCCACCAGCCAAAGGCCTGAGGAAGCTCAAATGTCACTAACAGAAAGAGACAGAGACAGAGAGAGAGAGAGAGAGAGAGAGAGAGAGAGAAAGAGAGAGAGGTGCAAACAGAGGCAGAAGGATGGTCACACCCGTTGAATCTTCATAATAAATGAATAAAAGTAATGTCTATTGTATGGAAAAACTACATCCACACAACTACTTTTTAGTTTAGTACATTTACACGTGGTGCCAACAATACTCTGGAGTTCGAGACTTTTGGAAAACACTGCTGGATCCATTTTAGTTTGAAAACTCTGCGGCTCTTGTAGTCTGTACGGGCAGAAACGACGACCATTCGAGACGATGACCCAGACACCCACAGTCGATCCCTGACTGGGTCCTCGGCTATAAGAGGTGAAAGCAACATGGATAAGGAATTACAAGCGTTACTGACCTTGTTGTTTTTGTTAGCAGCTGTTGCTCAGTTAAATTCTGTCATTTAACGCTGCAACTGTCTTTGCTGTTCCTTGTTCGTTGTATTTTTTGCAACTAATCTAGTTTAAAAAACTGAATTTCGTTGTAGGAACTACAATGACAATAAACTTCCTTAAGCCTTAATCAAATGCAAAGTGGACAATCTGCTTCCTGTTTACATCGACATTCGAGACATCGAGATTGTTTTTGTTTTAAAATGAAAAAATATTGGTGTGGACGTGGTCTCAGAGAAAAGGCAGGAAGTGAAGGTGGCTGCAGAACAGCATTGTCAGACATAACAGGGATGCAAAAGATTTGACACCAAATATAAATCATGATGTGATGATCTGTACGTTAAATATGAAGCTAGAGTCAGGTGATGCGCAGCTTGGCGTAAACACTGATTTAACTCCCTCCGTTTAAAACTGCACTTCAATTTCATTGTCATTGTTTAATATATCATATATAATGTGTTGGACACAACAAAGCTCAGCTTCTTTTTCTGAGAGTTTCCCAGTAGTGTTCATCAAACACTCACCCCCCCGCAGCAGCCGACCCGCCCCATCCCCACCTCTTCCTCACCCCTGCAAAGTCTTTATTAAAGTGTCAGTGATGAAGATGCTTCTGACAGCTAAACAAAAACCCCCTGACCAAACACAGGAGGTGCCGCTCACCCAGCACCCTCATACCTCCAGCTGTTTGAACACACAGGTTTCCCGGGTCACGTTGTCCCACATTACCAGACAATATTGTGGCATCTGCAAATATTCTGGTTGAAGTTTCATTTGCATCACAAACTTCCACTGAGTTAACAGTGGAAGGGACACCGTAACAGTCCGCAGCGTCAGTATAGAAACAGTTCTGTCTTATTAGTTTCAGGCTAATATATTAGTAATGTATCGGGGCAAACGTGAACGTGTGTAATATTAAATATAAATGTTGTGCCTCTGTAAGTTTGAAGCTAACTCTTGAAAGTATACAAGACAATATCGTACAATACAATAGCAATACACGTTGGCAACCCCAGGTTTCATTGACTCATCTCCGAGAGCGAATACACATGAGCTCTCTGATTGGTCTGGTTTCGTCGGTAACCCTCTAGAGCTGAAAGACATCTTCTTACTGAGTCGTGGGACCTGCCATTACTTCTAAATCCAGATGTAAAGTTATCCAACAGCTGTTTAGGTTAAGCTTTGATTTGTCTTTCCCTGGCGGTGAGGAGTGTTTTCTCACCAATGGACCTGCTGCCAGAATTGTATTCGGGCAATGAAGGTGAATCTGCAGGGACTCAGTGGGGATGGGACATTTGTCCAAGGACACAGGAAGTGTTGTAAAAACTCCTTCTTTTCCTTCTTCTTCATCTTTATCTTCCTCCTCTTCCTCCCACTGTGTCTCTGCTCCCATCTGAAGACTGAACCATATTTTCTGCTCAGATTCACTAATTTCATCCAGACATTTTATTGTTGAAACATGATGTAGTGACACGCTCGAAGGAAGAAAAGGAAGCTTTAGGCTGATTACATTTCTGTCACTCTATTATGAGGCTGTTATGGGAGAGAGACTTTGCATGTGAGTGTGTGTGACAGCTGCTAATAGTGAACCAGACTAAGCAACTGGTCCAACCCCCTCTCAGCTTCAGCGTCTGTCTGATTTACTTTGTAGAAGTCGACCATAAATGTAAACTCACGTCCTGTATGTCCGTCCATGGCTCCTCACAGCTCAGCTCGGTTTATTTTAGTGTCATCGTGACATGATGGTTCCCACTTTTAGCCACTTATCAGTCGGGAGCAAACACTCTAACGCACACGTGTATGCCAATAAAGCCAAACGTGACTTGTGGTGTGGTACAGAGTCTGGGTTTGTGAAGGTGCCACCAGCTGATAGGCTGAGGTGGTGATCTGTTTAAATTTGATCCCTAATTTACAAGGATACAGGGTTTCATCCAGACCTGGACTCTTAGCACAGGTCCAGTTTTTAGGTCTGATGTCAAGTATCAATCCAAGAGTCTTTATGTATGCTGGCAGTACTGTGAGAAAGCTCAAAGAATAAAATACTCAAAAAACAGTGACACTTGTCGCTAAAAAAGAAGTAAAATGGGATATTTTCTCAATATCTCTGCAATGCTACTGATGCTAATGCTAATTTTGTTTTATATGGAAAACTAAAGACGAGCTTTTCTTTACAATCTTGGAATCATAAAGATGTTTAGGACCAGTTCTCTCAGACTGATGGAGATGGAAGTTACTATGAGCACTGAGTCACTTTAGAGCAGCTGTATATTTACACAGGTTTTCGATGGTTCAGACTTACAGCTACTCAATGTATAAATATTTACTGTGTAGCTGTAAGCAGCAGTATTGACCTATGGGAGAACATTGCACCTGGTAGCTTCCTGGCTATGATATAATGCCAATCAATGCGGATGTGGTCTTTATCAGTGGGTCCTGTTCACCTTTAGTAACAAAGGAGGGAATGATGTTTTCTTTCCCTCTCACTCTCACGATGAAACAATCTCAAATTCACACATTTGGCACAAAACAAACAGGAAGAAAAAGGATGAATCGATAAAGCACGAATGAAGAAATACAATATTTGAACTTTGGTCAAGGCGAGGAAGCAGCTCGAGGTCCGACATCACTTCACAGTAGCTGTGTAGCCGATATCTTGATTTAAAAACAATATATCAGTACATCGAGTGCAGAGTAAATCCGGCAGATATCATTTCATGCTTATGTGCCTGCTCATGTGGTTTTTGAGCCAAAGTGTGTGTTCATGCGTGCACAAATGCGATGGGTGTATCATGTTCTGAGGTCCCTTGTCAGTGATGTGCCACGGTAAGAGTGCACCGGTTTGTTCTGCCAGAAAATAAGACCTCGAGATACCAGAGAGTTTACAGGAGCCTGAGCAGCTCCGCGATCATGTTTCCCCCTCTGACCCACAGTGGACGCCTGATGATCTGAGTGCATCAGTCAGGGGAGCTCCCCTCCCCACAGCCAGGCCTTCTGCAATTTGTCCCCCCCCCCATCCTGCTGGATAGCCAGCTGTTTCCACCTCGCTACACCGTCCCTCCGTGCCATTTCTCATCATGCGATATACAACTGCTCCCCTCTGCCTCCCTCACCTTTTCACACATAGTGATATTTTCTCCAGAAGTCCACACTTTTTCCTTATTCTGCTCCAGGTGTCAGCGCCCCTTTTATGAAATGACAACCCCCCAAATCCCCGACCATTCACAACCACACACACACACACACCCCAGCAGCATTCCTATATGGTGACCTCAGGCACACACACACACACACATTTACACACTCCCAGCCATTTCCTCAAGTGAGCACAGCATGCTATCTACCAGCAAAGAGCAGCATATTGTTCTTCGAGTGTGTGGGTCTATCTGTGTGTGTGTCATACAGATACAGTCATAGTTTTAGTTTCTGCCCAGCAGGAACAAAACCGAGGTCTTAGTTTCGTTAGTTCTTGTTTTATTCGTCCATCTGTGAAATTTTGTGCCTCCGATCCAAAACAATTAATGTAAATGAAAAAGTATTTGTGCTGCTCATGGCGTTAAAATATTAGATTCAATAATTAACGGCTACATCTCTTTTCTGTCCCTGTGACTATAAATAATCCACACAACACACTGCCAACTGTTTTCATTGGGAAAGTGGATCCAGTGTGGATTATCAAAGGAAACCAGGACTTTGTTTGTGGAAAGAAATGTTCATATTGTTGTTGCTGTTCTTAAATAAAAAATTCATGTACCTCCTTTGTAGTGGGTTGGAGGCAAAAATCTCTGAGATACATGTCTCAAATAAAACCAAAACTATCTGCATGACTGACTACTACTAAAAGGAAGTGATGAAATGTTTTTGTTTTTAAATTGGGTGAATCACCCACATTCATGATGTGACACTAAAACACTGTGATTCATGCCAAATCATTTCATTATGTGCAGAGTAGCAGTTTGGTTCACCCAGCTAATAGTTGCTAAAAGTGATATTTGGGGTTATTTGTCGTGGGGTTGTGGGAGGTGATTATCTATAGTCAGCGTGTTACCTGCAGTAGATTCAGATCAGCGTGCTCAGGAGCTGAGTGAAGAGCTGCTGTGGATGGAGCCATCCGCAAAAACTTGTTTAGCTACTTTTAAAAAAATACAGAAGAAAAAGCTAATATCAGTTTAAGTGTACACTTTATAGTGAAATTTTTCACCACTTTATCTTGATGTTAAACAGCCCTTTCCTACCGTATTCCTACGCACAAGGGCAACTGCAGCACGCACTGTATCTCCATCCACCACAACCTCGTCCTGTCGTGGACTTTGCCGCTCTTTATACTACGTCACCGCACTTTTCCCTCCGCTCCACTCATAAATACTACAGCCACTAGATGTCTCCAAGCAACAAAACGTAAGCATGGGTCATAATAACCCATAGGACAGTCTCTTTAAAACAGCTGTAATCTACATTCTTACATGATCAATAGATAAAATAACTGTGTAATCTAAAGGGGGTCGTTTGTAGTGACACACACACAGTAAATTATTATTTTATTATTATTTTTTACCACTTTAGCACCTTTAAGCTTGTTGTTTTGGTTTTGCTTTGTTTGAGCATGAAACAGGACACTGCATAACTAACTAGCTTGTGAATCGCGCAGCATTTAGCAGCTTCAGGTTTTCCGTGTAATCACATTCACGTTAATTTTGTGCTTTTAAACCAGATGCTGCAGTTTTGCTTCCAAACACGCTGAATTTATCTAAACACAGACTCTGTGCATCAGATGCATCAGTGGTGAAATAATGTTCTCAGTCAAACACGGCACAGGAATCAGCCCCGTCTATTTAGTTCCACTGTGACAGCCAAGTCTGAAACACAACCAGCTGTTCGTTTGTAATTTGTTTCCAAAGAGCGGAGGATCTCCTACATGGCCGCCTGGGGCTGCGTGACGGCTCCTGAAAACCTGTTTGAGGGTCTGTTAGACCGACACAGATAAAACGTGACATGTGACCTTGATAAAACGTGCACAGCTATCAGCGCTGCACTGTTGACCTGAGCTGTGTTGTTCTATGACTATCGACACACTAAAGCTCCATCTATATGTCCGACAGGGCTGCATGGAAAGTGACAGCTTGACCCACAACCTATGTGGGTCAGCGGCACCACACGGTCAAGAGTTTGAGATAGAAGTATCTGCTGGGGAATGGTGATTAGCTGTTTCCATGTGGCTGATTGTGTTTGGAGAGAGGAAGGAGAGCCTCTGCTGAGGATCTGCGCTGATCACAGAGACGGGAAATAGACGGGGTCACATAGACACTGAACTTCAGATGCTGATGATGTTTGACATTATAACCTGATCTCAGTCATTCTAGCAGTCACGCCGCCAGATCACCGGACAGATTTTGGCAGCTCTCCCATCACAGAGCACATCAGCGACAGCAGTGACTGATTTAAAACAAAGACGTCCCGGCTCTTATCGCATGAGGGGGAGATAGACACACAGAACAGAACGCCCTGGTTCCTCTCACACCTACAATACGTCTCTGAAGTCTGTGCCGTCAAATGTCCGACTTTGAAGTGCGTTGACTCGTGCCGTGCCGATTTGTTGGTTTGTTTTGTTTTGTATTAAGTCGTGTCATAAAAGCAAATATGTTGGAAGAAAAGCCTAAAACCTGAAAAGAGTGAAATGGTCCAACAATGACTCAATAAGCAGCGGACATCTGGATTTCTTTTTTTGTTCAAACCAGAGGAACATGATTCCCTGATCTTTCTCTTTGATCCAAACACAACATTTTAGTGCTTCAACATCTCAACACAAAATTAAAGTAGAGTTTTTACTCCCCTGTGGCAAAACAAACACTAAGGGTAATCAATACAACCGAACAATACCACAACGATTCATTCAGCAGGTAAATCTCTGGCTTCCAAAGCTTGTTTTCCAGCTCGTTCTGCCTCCTTCCAGCCCTCCTACCGATCTCCAGTGAAGGTCAAACATGACTTCATGCTCCTTTTAAAAGCAATGAAGGCTGTTAGTGTGTTGTTCTTAACCATGACTGTGTGTGTGTGTGTGTGTGTGTGTGTTTCAGAGCATTGAGCGAGAGGAGCCAATAGAGGTGGATCCCGCCCCAACACATGCTGGGCAGGAGAACGGGCATGCTGCTGCAACAGGTAAACGCATTATAACTGTCAGGGTTGTTTGAAGCCTCAAAAAGTTTTTCTCTTAAAGGGGCAGTCCACTGATTTCACACTTTAAGATCAGTTCACTCACAGGGAGTCCTGTGAGAACAGTTGTATATTGTCTTCTGTGGCTCTGGAAGAGATTTGTCAGGTCCTGTTGATGTCATCAGGGATCATGGGTAAGTTTGGTTAGCCTGGGCTCAGAGACTGTAAATCTTGAACTGAAAGCCTGGGTTACAAACTTAAGGTCTGGATTTTGGGAGACTTATATTAGACTCTCAGACAGGGAGGGTCTAACAAAAACATGCTGTTGAGTTGGAATAAGGGAAATGTAGGATCCACTGTTCTTGGAGCTTGATGCATATTAGTGATTAAATGTCTGATTTTCCCAGCCTCTTTTCAGTTCAGTCAGTTCCCTGTTCTTTTTTAATTTGTGTTTTGTGAGTCCATCTTTACAGACAGTCACAGTATTAAATCACTGGAGAAAGGTATTAAATATATTTTGTGAAGTATTTAAAGGTCCCATATTGTATAAACTGATATTTCCATGTGTAGTTTGATTATAGATCAGGTCTAGGTTCTATATTAATACTGTGAAAGTATCAAAGTCCACAGAGAAATGCACACAGCCTGTATTCAGAAACTGAGCCTTAAAACCAGCCGTCAGGACTTCCTGTAACTTTGTGATGTCACAACAAAGCAGTCACCGCTCTCAGCACCTGGACCCACCATCCAACGTTGCAGGATTTGGTTTCTCTGAATGTTTTTTAACTGAAATCTGCTATATTTTTATTGGATCACTCAGAAAACAGTCAGCCAATCAGAAGAGATCCTCCTCTCTTCTGATTGGCTCACCGACCCGAGTTCCAGAGAGAAGCCTGAGAGAGGAGATGTAAAACTACACTGAGATGGTTTTTGGTTCTTAAAACCACAAATATATCTTCTTATGGATCAACACTTCAAATAAAACACAGAAAGTGTAAAATACGGAGCTTAAAGCTTCTTTTTAGGCTCTCTTAAATCTTACGCTACTCACTATAAGGTTCGCATGGTTAATGTGTTAGCAAACAGTTGCCTATTAGTACAAATCCAACAAGTAGGGAGCGAAACTATCATTGGTTTGTAGTAGCGTTATTGTTCACCTTGTAAGTGTAAATCCCATATTCACTCTCTACCTTTTGCTCTGTTTTGGTCTCCACCAACCTGAAAACATCTACCTGCTGCTGCTGGAAGTGACTGGGTCTAATGAGAGTAGAGTTCGTGGGACGACAAACCAAAACACTGAACTATAAATAGCTAAAACGCTTCAGACAGGGAAACTGTACAGTTGGCCATGACCCCTTTCCAAGAACTTCCATTAATGTGATCATTGTAAATCTTTGTATCCAACTAGAACACTCAATGTTGGTGCACGGTAAGATCTCTCCACCCAACGACTTCCCACACGAGCACACAGCCCCTGTCGCCATGCGGATGCCCCACCTCCCCATCACCGCTACGACCAAGACAGCGGACATTAAGAGCTCTCCGGACTCCCCCAGCAGTCCCATTGGTTCTCGGACCTCTATTGTCTCTGAGGCCTCACCTCCTCAATCACTCACTACCATCAACCAGCCCCAACCGATAGAGGAGTCTCCGATTCAATCAGGTAGCTAACCGTTTGTCTAGCGAACATGAATGCAGCATGATTAAGTTCTTAAATGACAGTTTCCTTTGTCTTTGTTGTTAGTATCTTCTGTGAAGACATGGACCCCAACACCTATCAGAGCTCTGGGATCCCCCCGCCTTCAGGGTGAGCCCTGCTCTCAGACACATATCCTGATATCCTGTTTGAATCTACAACATTATGATTTACTATGATATTTGTCTTTTCCAGAAAAGGCTAATTCAGCCCCGAGCAAGTCTGTGACCTACTCAGGGCTGCAGCACCATGACAGGTGAGCGTCAACTGACAGAGGAAGGACATCTTTTCAGGACAGGTCAGATAAATTTTGTTAGTCTTACCCCTCTGTGCTCCCGTCCTGCAGAGATGGTGATACAAACAATGGCAAGTCCTTTGGGCAGATAGGAGAGAGGAGGAGGGAACTGGTGAGGTCACAGACTCTGCCTCGTAACATTGGAGCTCAGGCTCGCCGCTCTATCTTTGAGAGACTGGACTCTGAAGCAAGTAACAGGTAAATGCAATTTAATGTTGCATTTGGGTAACAATGGAAACAATGGTAAATACAAGTCTGATAAATCTTTGTTGCCGCCTTTCCAACTCCTCCTGTGCAGCTGTCCCAAACCAGTGGACTCCAAACCCAAACTGAAGCGGTCTCAGAGTTTTGGGGTGTCCAGCGCCAGCAGCATCAAACAGATCCTTCTTGAGTGGTGCCGCTCCAAGACCATAGGCTACCAGGTATCTTTCAGACACAACTCTGATAATGTGTTTGTGTCATTACATTACATTACATATATTTTAAGGTTACATAGTATAAATCTATACAGATCCATATTTTATAACATTTAGTCCATATATTACGTCCAGATAAATTCAAAGCTTTAACTACAAATTGCATAACCATTACGCCACTGCACCATTTTTCAGAACAGATCATAGTTGATTACCTTTGTGCCAGTTCATTCATGTGTCTTCATTTCACAATAGCATGAAAATTAACTGGCACAGACTTGCTTGAGAAAGGTAACCCAGCGTGTCTGCTTCCATTGTTGTCAAAGTCGTGTTATTGTCAAATGGTAATGTAGTGGAAAGCTGATGGTGTGTTCATGTCCTGTGTGGAAGATTGAAGCTCAGCACTACAGCAGCAGCAGCAGCAGCCATGTTAATGCAATAAGATAATAAATCCATGTTATCCTTTTCAAGATGTCTTCCAGCTGTTAGCCCTGTCGGTTTGACTTTCTGGCAGGTTTTCAACTGCAGTGTCACACCATAATAATGTTACTCTGACAAAAATAGATAAGTACGGGATCTAAAGAGACGTTAATGATTATACTGATGGACGACCAAATCTTTACAGGTAGATTTTATATATTTATATTATTTTATAGTATAGAAATGATTAAGTAGCTATTTTGTAGATATTGATTGATTTATTTAAAGATTTTTTTTTTTTTTTTAAATACACTTATTTGCTGTGTTTCTGAGAGTTACATAAGAAGATCTCACATCTGTTAATTAAGGAACTGGGGCTGTTTTTCTAGCCTAGCTTAGCATAAAGACCAGAAGCAGAGGGAAACAACTAGCCTGGCTCCTGTCAAAGTTAAAAATTATTTCTATCAGCATCTCTAAAGCTCAATTATTATCACATTATATCTCATTTGTTACAATCATACACAAAAAGTGATGGAAACCTCATTGTGACACGTGGTTGTTGTTCAAGACAGCAAATAACTACTTGTGAAACCACAAACTGTTGTTTTTACATTTCTCTTTCTATAAAAGTTAAGAGGTAAATGTCAGTTTTTGAATTTACCGTTCAGTCCTTCGGACAGAGCTGGGCTAGGTATTTCCACCTACTTCTAGACACTATGCTAAGCTAAGCTAATTGCCTCCTGGCTCCAGCTATGCACTTCTTGTGCAGCCATGAGACTGGTATCAATCTTCTTGTCAAACGCTCAGAAAAAAAGTTTTACAAAAATTGCATTGATAGACATTGTTTAATATTTCAGTATATGTGCCATAGTTAGCCAAAGTAGGAGAAACATTTAAAAAAAGAGCAGTAATGAAATTTTTACACAATTTGTTTTAAATGGGCTAAAAGATGCAAAATTTCCAGCACAGAAAGTGCATGAAATGAGAGATACATTTCATCTGTTTTAAATTAGCATAGCTCCTGTCTTTCTTATAGCTTTAACCCGTCAGCACAGTGCTAATGTGTTAATTATCTACCTCTCAACCATAGAGCTGTGTGGAAGTGAGTGTCCTTGTGATTTCAGGTGTGTATATATGTGAGGGTTTTGGGGCTGAGGGAGTTTAGGTCATGGGTGAGTACACCGACACATCGCTGCACTCTGGTACTGTTTTCTTCACGGCCCCCTGTGCCAGCTGCTCCATGTGGATCTGATTACAGTCATAGCCAACAGACTCTTATTAACTGGGAGCAAACATTCTCACACACACGACAGAGAGAGGTTCATCCAGTGACTTGACATGTTGCATTTCATTCAAGGACAAACTCCAAACTAATAAAGAATAGCCTTGAAATGACATGATTTCAAAAGCATGTCACAGACCAAAAAGCAGGAGAGCAGAGGAAAGTCTGTTTTATCCATCATAATTATGGGCTAGACAGTAAATGGGGAGATGGCTTTATGAAGCTCCAGCAAGCTGCCAGTCAGTTTTACAAGTCATGTTCTTCTACCTACTTCTGTCTGCACACAGAGGTCTGAAATGACAGTAACACACATGCACACTCTTGCCACATCATCACCGAAATCTTTTTCCTTTGTTTCTCCGTAGAACATCGACATCCAGAACTTCTCGTCCAGTTGGAGTGACGGGATGGCGTTTTGTGCTCTCGTCCACTCCTTCTTCCCCACCGAGTTCGACTACACCGCCCTGTCGCCCGGCAACCGTAAACACAACTTCGAGCTAGCCTTTGGAACCGCAGAGTGAGTGGCGGCAATATCACAATTTATGTTAATGCTGTTTCTGTCAGGTTTATTGATATGATGCAGTTTTAGCCACAACAATATCATTTGGACAATCACGGCCCCCAGAGGATGGATCCTAGTGACTCTGGTGAAAACAAAAATGTTATATCGATATTTTTGTTTTGTTGTGAAATATATCAGCAACTATTGAATAGAATGCTATTAAACTGCATGAAGTGGATTAATTTGATTAACTTCTAATCCTATGGAATCATCATAACAGTTTTTTATTGATCACCTGCAAAACTAATGACGTTCCCATCAGCCTCAGTTGTACATTGTTTTTAGTGCTAATTCATACCTGGGAGTTTCCCGTATTTCACGATGATCTCCCGGCGGCGTCCCATTTTGTTGTTTCTCCTGGGAAACTCCAGTAATTTTCACGGCCCTCAACCTTTATTATAAATAATCAACTTTTTTTTCCAGTACAGCGCAGGCGCGTGGTTCAATGAATTGAAGTCTTACAATCCCTACAGTACCATGCTTGTTTATTGTCTACAGTCTGTAGACGATGATGATGAATCAAATTCAATTACACCAGTTGATGAAGCATGTACTACACAACAACTTTTGTAGTCACGGGCTCACCAACAAAGAATTCAAGAGCAACTGCCGGAACATCAGACCCACACACACACAAACAACAACAGCAGACCATCATTTCCACCAAAATACAGACCCACAAAACGCTGTAGCAGAACCAAAAACACCATCAACCTAGCAAAGAGCTGGGCAGATGTGTTGTCACCATACAGCATCTAGGCCTGTGCCTGACTAACATTGAAGGCATAGACCACAATACTCTAAATATTCCACATTATCTCATTCAACATTACATATAGTGTCCTGTACTGGTCCCAATACCAAAATGAATGGAAAACATAGGACTCTATTTGCTCAAAAGCCTAAGCTGGAGTGAATCCTATCTTTTACATTAATTCAGAAGTGAGAAACACATGAATTCTATGGAAAAGTGGAATATGGGTTTATTTATTTATTTATAAAACAGTTTTTTGTGTGGTCTATGCCTCTAAGGAGTAGGTAGGGTGATGTTTCAGTCCGTAAAGTAGCATAACACAAACTCTATCAAATCAGTCTTACCTTAAAAAATTGACCACAGAGGTTTGGGTTGACCCTCCTGGGCTTTCTTCCCGCACACCCATGATGATGACAAACAATGACCAGCTTTCACCCAGGATGTCAGAAGTGGAGTAGGGTCAAAGATCTCCAAAGGTGGTCCATTGATGTCCACAGAAAGAAGAGAGGACAGACTCATTGTGCGGAGCATGTTGCGAGATTTCCTGTCCGTGTCCTTAACTGCTGAAAATCCCATCTCACAAACAGGGTCACCAGATAAATCTGAGGGTTCGTCAGATGATTAATTAGAGAGGGAAGAAGAAAAAACAAAGTTCTGGTTCACAAATCTGTTTTCAGTTTTCAGACTTGTTCTCTAATCTTTGATTTTTTTTTTTTCAAATATATCATTCATTTAGATCATTTCAACATTTATGGAAATGAAAACCATGTGAGAAGTTTAGAGGGAAAAAAAAAATCACTATTTGGTGGACTGTTAACAACCCAACCCTGATTAAACACTGCTTTTTGTAAGATGTAAGAAGCCAAAAAGTTGAAATGTACTTAATTACTTTCCACCACTGCTAATGCAATTACTAAGCATCCATCACACATGTAGTTTAATATTGTTCAATTACCAAACCAGATAAAACTCCCAAATTCCTGAGTGAAAACAAAGAGGGTGTTTCTTAAAAAAGTACTAACTAATACTAACTAAGCCACCACAGCCAAACAAAAGACTATTAACATAAATAATAAACTCTATATTGATGTCAAAACGTATCTGTACCATAACTAATCCCCCACTGTCTCACTGCTCATGACTGAGCACCAGTGTTAGCTAACATTAGACATTGGTAATGAAATGACAAGCTAACATTGGAAATGAATGGGCTCTATCAGCTAGCTAACATTAGTTAGCTAAACTGTAACTTAAGGTTAAAGTTAGAAACAAGATGATATCAGCATTCATATGTAGATACTTCAATCTGTGTTTAAGATAGTTAAGTGTCTTAAACCAACGGGATAGTTTGTTACTGCCACTTACATTTACCATCACTGTCGCACGGGGGCAGAGTCACGCAGCGCGAACCACTGACAAGAGTAAGGAACGTAAACAAGACTTTACGTCAGGGTCAGGAAATGGTACGGTCCACTTTAGGGGTGTCTGAAATCGTATCACAAAATTCTTCCAAGCATGAATATTGGAACATATTGTAATAGTTATAATTACAGGTTATAAAAATATATAGATATTGCAACCCCACTCCCCGGACTGTTGTTTTTACGACCCTTTGGGGGTCCATCTCTTAATCGGGGGGTCAATCCCCTCGTAATTCGGACCCTGATTTCAACCCATCTGTTACCACAACCTGGCAACTCACAACCTGATTCAGGTAGTGTGTGCAGCTGTTCTTAATTGATCATTGTTAAATTAACAAGTTTAACAAAACTGAATAATTTTATGTTCATGTGACATTTATCTAATGATAAATTAGATATATTAGGCTGATATTGGCTGTTTTCTGAACGTTGTGTTGATACAGGCACCTGTCATATGATGCAGAGCTGAAGCATCAAGTCAATCAGTAGAAGATTAATCAGTAACCGCTTGGATAATCAACTAATTAAGTAATTTTCAAGCCAAAACACCAAATGTTTTCTGGTTCTAGCTTCTCAAATGTGAGGATTTGCTGCTTTTCTCAGTTTTATATAATAATAAATAATAATAAACCCCACAAAAATCTCCCATATTTTGAAATCTTAACATTGACTGTTACGTTAATTAGCAAATGTTAGCATGCTAACAGGCTAAATTAAGTTGGTGAAATACACCATATGTTTTTGAGAGTGAGGCAAGAAGAGATACCAATATGGAGCTGTGTGTTTGTGCACAGTTAAAAAACGAGATACAACATGTTCATTTGTGCGCTTTATAAGTGTCGGTATATATATTTTTGAACTACAAAGAGGCAGCGCTTCCTGTTTTTATGCTAATAGGCTAACCACTTCACAACTCCAGCTGGAAGCAGAACATGTTATTTTTCCTTGTTGGTTTTTTGTACACATTCAACAAATGAGATGGTTCTTGTTAATTAGCGAGCTTTAGATGTGCTGGTAGGCGGATGTTTTAAATTTGTGGACAGAGCTAGGCTAGCTGTTTCCTGTCTTAAAGTACATTAATTGCCTGCTGTTTGTAGCTTCATGTTTAACACACAGACATGAGTGTGGTATTAATCTTTTCATCTAACTCTCAGTAAGAAGGTGAATACGTTTATTTTCCCTATTTAAAAATGTCAAACTACTCCTTTAACTTCTCATTGCTCTCATTACGCAACAGGACAAACACCCATTAGTTAACTGGGAGTCAGTCGTGGTTTCTGAAATTTGCTGAATCAGCCTCAAAGGATTTATGGGCCTTGACTGCATCAACAATGAAAGTTTTTACTTTATTGTGGCTGAATGTTTATTAATTTGTTTTCTTTTATGCTTTGATTTTTATTGTCCTCTGTGAAGTTGCTGTTTTACTCGAGACAACACCATGCACACATTTTATATGGCGATAGTCCTGCCTGTCCTGTCTGCTTCGCCATGCCTTTTTCTTCTGTGTGTTTGGTGAAAGATGTGCATTCCTTTTGCCTGACTGCACAGCTTCACGGAGCGCGGCTTATTGTTTCCTCAGCCAGATACTGCACCTACAGACCACATGCTATAGATCAGACATTATACAGGCACACTGCATGGACGTGAACATGCTGTATGCCAGGGCTTAAAGATACCACTTGATTTATGAATGTGTTATTCTTTTAACACTGCTGTAGGATTAAGCTGGTTTGACTGAAAAACAATATTCACTTGGTCACAGAATCAATCCTTCGTATACAGTGGCAGCTTTAGGTTTGACCTCTTAACGAGATCACAGAGCAGAGACTTATAGGACAATAAATATACATGAATTATTACAAATAGTCTCCTTCTTTAACTCCTCAAAACATGTTTGTTAGAATGTAAAGGAAAAATTTGTATTTTCGTCAGAACTATCCAAGACACAATGTTAGACTCAATCAGTCAATCAATCAACAGAAATTCTGATAATCAACTAATTAAGTCATTTTTCAAGACAAAATACCAAATATTCTCTGGTTTCACCTTCTCAAATGTGAGAATGTGCTGCTTTTCTCTGTTTTATATCATTGTGAACTGAATATCTTTGCATTTTGAAAGGAAAAACAGCATCTTCAACTTTAGGAAACTGTGATTTCCTGACATTTGCTGATATTTTATAGATCAATCAATAGGCCAAACAACCTTAAACCGAATCAGCTGAAACATTTTGATCCATTCCACACAAATATGCATTCTGTTGTATATAATGTATTCTGTTTCATCGTCCATAAATGCTCTTTTTTTCAGCTTAACAACAATGAAATTATGACTTTTCAAAATTTTCCATGCAGATTGAAGCTTTCCCTCCTGACTTGTGTTTCTCTGTCTGTGTCTCCAGAGTGAAGGCGGGCTGTGATCGGCTGATCGAGGTGGACGACATGATGATCATGGGTCGTAAACCAGACCCAATGTGTGTTTTCACCTACGTCCAGTCCCTCTACAACCACCTGCGCAAGTTTGAGTGAAGCTCAAACATCTGGGATTGAAGATTTTCTCCTTTCAGACTCAGACTTTTTCAGCCCCCTCTTTGCTGTGTTCAGCAGGTTCTTCATTGTCTGCACCCAACTCTGAGCTGAAAGGAGATTCAGAGCTGGCTTGGTAGCGCTTTGAAAAGACTTTGCTGCCCCCTGGTGGTGGATTAGTGAACATTCCTGCAGATGCTGCAGGTGACGTGCTCACAGCTCGGACATTGTTGGGGAGAACACTGTGTATGTGTGTGCACCCATGTTGTTTAACACTAATGACACACAAATGTCAGGGCTGGTTTGTCAACAGTAGTTTTTTATTTTTATTTTATTTGTGTGTGTTTGTAGTTGCGATGTATTGGACAAAGAGTTGAAATGTTGCTGTGTCTTTTATTATCACCACAAGATTAGAGTCAATATTAGACTTTAACATTGCACCAGGATGGATGTATGATTCACAAATGTCACTGAAGAAATATAATTGTTTGATTGACACTCGGTTTTTGAATTGTCTCATCATTAGGAAAAACACACAAAAAATGCAGGAAAAAAATGATGATGAGTTGATTGCTGAGTGATATTTACACCCACATGCTTTAATATTGTGTTACTGAAATGAGGATGAGGTATGGGAATGAGATCAATAAACTGTGCTGTTTGACACCTAAATGTAGAGATTGTGTTTCTTACAGAGGATCAAACAGGAGAAAAAAGAAAAGTATTGTAATGTAATGTAACATCACAAAACAAGAAGAAGAGGAAAAAATAAAATAAATAAACTTTAACATGATTCAGGACGAACAGGTTCATCTGGAATCAGTTTGCAGCTTCATACTGTTTGTTTGAGTCTTTTAGTGGCTGTTAAAAACAACAAACTGATGCTGCATAGAGCCTCATCCACCTCAGGCCACACCCCCAGTCAGTGACGTCACTGCAGGTGTTTTTTTTTTTTTTTAAACCCTTGATATTAACTGTAGAAGCCCTGTGGTGGATTTAGTGACAGTAGTGCTGCAGGGGAATAAGAACAGCTGATCAGTTCTCGTGAGTTCGTCTCTTCTGCTCTGAACAACAGGCTTTAAACAAAGAAGTCAATATGATAGAAACACAATAATATGATCAAAGACGGTTTATACAAGAGGGAAAGAGGTTCTTTTATTATATTTTGAATTAAAATGTTGAGAAATTGAGAAAGTGTGTCTCATCTCCTGAAGTGAGTGAAGTTCTCTCCATCAGGAATCAGGTGTGATAATATCACTGTGTGAACTGTGCTGGAGATTTAATAGCCCTGTGACCTACTTGGAAATGTTTTGTGGGATAATTTCACTGTTCAGTTCGTTTAAAATAGATAGATAGATAGAGAGATACTTTTTTATAAGAGCAGCAGGTTGTTTAGTGAGTGACAGAGTTATAAAAAGAGATCACTTTTCTGTGTTATTGGGACATTTGGCTTTTCAAACATGGAGCCATGTCTTTCATAACACATGGGTGATTAGACATGATATTATTATTCCTATCCTGACTTCAGAATTTTGTTAATTTTATGGCATTTTTAAAACAATTTCAAAAGCAAATTAAATTATTATATATATTATAGGCTACTGGTATTTTATTTTCACATAGACCATTAACAATCTTACGAGACTCCTGCGGAAATGAAGCAATGACTGAATTAATCATTGGGTCAATGAATGAATATAATTAATATAAATATAATATAAATTAATAAAATGTATATGAATAAATATATGAATAGAAGTTTTGTTATTTTCCCCTGATCCTTGCTCTGTTATTATAACACACATATATACACACATTTGTATTTACAGTCCTGTAGTGTTGTTACTCAGGTCCTCAAAGGTCTTCAAAGTCAGAGCACTTGAAGATCACATAATGTAACTCAGCATGAAAACAACTCTGCTCTGCTCTCAGTAAACTGGGGGATTATAGAGGCAGAGGTGGACAACACCTGGATTTGCAGGGTGGTGGTGGTGGTGGTGGTGGGAGGTGTCCCGTCTGATCTGGATATAAGAAGTGGAAACTCCTCCTCAGCTGCCAGCATCAGTGAAGGCCGAGCAGCTGATGTGTGTGTGTCTGTGCGTGTGTTTGTGTGTGAGTTGGGGGTTATGGCTCTGTTCATGGACTCAGATTTCTCTCCACTGAAGCAGAACCAGCAGAAAGACATGATGGATTTTAGAGCGTTATTCGGAGAACAGGACCATTGTAAAGGTGAGTTAAATACGATCTACAGAATAATAATAAGATGGATTTAGCATTTTATTTCAATTAATTTATATCCTTGATAAATTTCATTGTTTGCCTCGTGTAGTTGTTTCACTCAAGAAACCGCAGCAGATGCAAATTAATCGATACGACAATGAAACAATTCTCTTTTGGAAGTAACTTCTATCAATGTGAAATTAATTAAACAGCAGAAGTCAAGACGAGAGAATTATTTTCAAAATAAAATAAATTAAAAGATTCTAAACAAGTAGGCCTACGTGTTTTATGCCAATATTATTCTACTGTAAGAGAAAATTATTACCTGAAAATAGATCATATATAAATAATAAATAAAAATTCAAAATCCAAATATCTGGATCTTCTAGATGTATTTGTAAATGGAATTTTTATTTTATTTTTTTCAACATGTGATTTAATTTTAAAGGCCCAGAAAACGTTGACATAACATTATTGTGCTTTTTGACCATCTAAATTTAAATGTTTCTTCACCTCCCTTTTCTCTTCCTCCTTCTTATTTATTATATTTTACGTTGATGTAGGTTATTTTATTTCATTTTATTTTGAAAGTTTGTCTTCCTCCTTTGATTTTATATTAAAAGATGCGCCGAGTGAGAGCGCCGTGTCCTCCCCGGAGCCGGACCGAGCCGCGGGTCTGACGGAGGGTCAGAGGAAGAGGAAGAGGACCATCTTCAGCCGGGCCCAGCTGTCGGAGCTGGAGCAGGCCTTCGCTGTGACTCCCTACCCGGACATCACCCTGAGGGAGAGGCTGGCCGCGCACACTCACCTGCCGGAGAGCAAGATCCAGGTGAGTCTGCTGCTCCTCTGATTAGCTGCAAAACTCCCCAAAAATGATAAAACTATATTTTGAAAACATCAAAATATGACTGATCAAAGGTTTTGTAATTTATTAGATGTTGGTCATCAAGTTGGTGAAGTACATTATTCTCCACAGGTGTGGTTCCAGAACAGAAGAGCCAGGAGTATCAAGACTGGCAGACTCCCCAAGTCCACCAAGCCTGTCCTGGGAGTTAGAGGATCTGTGGAGTCCTGCTCTGGACCCATGACCTCCGCTTTCCCCACGCCAACCACCCTGCAGGACATATTCAGGCAGGAGCAGAACCACCACTCCGAGGACGTCCCGCAAATTTACTCCGACTGGATCCAAATCTACAGCAACCCTGTGTCATCTCCACCGTCTTCCTCGTCGCTCCACCACCAGCAGGCCCCTCTGGGCGCCTCCTCAAAACCCTCAGAGTCTCGACCCTGGGAGGAGGAGCATCACCGGCAGCAGCACCTGGGACCGGCGCTCCCTGGTTTTCTTCCTAGCTCCTTTCCCCAGCCCATGACCAGGCCGCCACACCACCACCCGGCCTCGTCCCGCTCCTACCAGGCTTTCAGGAACTTCAAGCCCCAGAGTTTGGTTCCATCTGGGGCTCATCAGGCCGTGTACGGAGGCGGCGCCGGGGGCGGAGGCGTGCACGCCTCTGTGGACCAAGTAGTCCCCTCTCACCCTCAGCCGGTGTACTGGGAGGTAACTCAGGGCCAAGGACATCACCACCACCACCATCATCACCACCCACAAATGGGACCACAGACCTCCATGGGGTACATCTCAGACCTGATCTACAACGCCGCCATCGTCACCAACTTTCTCGAATTCTGACGACCCTGAACGTGAAGCATGAGCCGCGGAAAATGATCAAACTCACTGAACATTTGTGTCACATCCCCTTGTATTTTCCTCTTACAACACTTTCAATGTCTCAGTCTGTCCCGTGTGTTGCCAGAGGTGATTGTACGTCAAACAAACCTGTAATATACAACATATATATGTGTAGTTGTTGCGTTGTCGTTGGTTTGTCTTTGTTGCATATTTAAGGGAATAAATTGATTAATTTCATCCCAGCTCCGAGTTCAATCTGCTAATTGTTCCTGAAGCAACACAGTCTTGGTGTTTTAGGATATTTCTCCAACCAATAACAATCTACAGCTGCTATTTCTCATGGTACAAGCAACATTTTGCAAAAAATAGGCCGGAAATGGAGAGATGAACATACAACCATGCAAATTTACAATATTTCTAATGCAAAGGAAGAAAATGTGATACTTGCTATCAGTCTAATTGTGCATTAAAAGATCAAAAAACTCAATCAAAAACCAGAGCATCAGGAAGGATAGCTGGTTAGCATCAGGAAGCATTAAAAGGACAGAGAGTCAAGAGACAAATGATGAATCGACAAGTCGGCCATGAGACGGAAAAGGTTGCTCGCTTGCAAACTCGTTTTTCAGGCACATAATAGAGCACCCTCTGGAGTACAAGTACATGGTTGGAAATCACTGTGGAGGTAGGCCTGGTGTTTAATGTAAATAATGTAGTTATTGAGTAAAGTTCCCCAAAATAGGAACCAGAAGTCTCTGGGTGAGCATTGCTTTGACTGAAGACCCTCAGTCTGTATCAATCTGCAAAAGGTCGAGAGCCATGCCTCATTCTTGTCAGTATGTTTGGAGTCTCATGTTGATTTATTAGTAAAGAAAAGACGACTAGAAGGCATCAAATCACCGGTCGACTGGCCTCCTCCGTGGAAACACTTTGGTTCATGTTCATGGATTCTCCTCACAGACGCCAGCTCCTGTTTTCCTGCTCTAAGCTGAACCGCGGCATGTTTAATGCTGCGACCCCGCCAGTATTATCCTTCAAAACATCCTGATTAAAATGATTCCTTGTGGTAAGATACCATGACAGGAATAATTATTTTCTGAGTCAAAATAAATTTTTTTCATATCTCCCTGTTCTGTACGTATCAGGAGGGATAGCTGGACAGAGGGAAGGAAAAAAAAAAAGAAAAATAAGAACTAAATTAAAGCCAGAGCTCAGGGTCTATCAGCTTACAGGCTCTGTAATTCTGCCTGGATTTAAGTTTTGAAATATTACATGAGAGGTATAATACAGAGGCAAATATGACAGACAGTAGCGCCCACTGTTCGTCCAGTGCTGGACAGAGATCTCTGCATATCATAATCATCTTTAATACCAAATAATCTTTCAATAAACCTTTAATCCGGGTGTCAAATCTCAGATCTTAGGACGATACTTTTTATTTTGTATTCCAGATGTAGTTACATCTTTTAATCCTTCCACTGATATGACAGGAGTTGACAAGAGGAGGATGAGGATAGTTTACAGAAAAATATGAATTCATATCTGGAGGAGGGATCAGAGAAGAGCGATCGTCTGTCTCCTGTCGGAATTGTTCAGAAATAAGAAATAAAGTGTTTTTGTTCGGAGGATGTTAAATCTGTTGTCATGGCTGCTGTAGTCCTGGGATACAATAACTGTTTGTTTTTTTATGTGCTGATCGGCTCTGTAGTTGAATTGAAACCAGATCAGCAGACAGTTAATATCACATCTGTCAGGTGGAGATGGATAATAAAATAATTCAGGAACAGTCGGTAAACAGTATTACCGACTGATGCCACAGCTGACGGGCTATTTAGAAGAATCAAAACAAGGGAAACTATCAAAATAAAAGAAAAATATAAAAGAAAAAAAAAAACTCATCCAAAGATGCACTTAACAGCTTTTTACACAGCTCTTCATTTTTGTGAAACTGCTCTTCCCACTGTCAAGAATAAACGTTCACATTAAAACACAAAAGCTAATAATAATTCTATTCATCATTATAGTTTTTGGAACAGTAACATTTCTTAATTAAAACTTAACACAAAGTGCAGCTGAAGCTCATGGGAATGTTGTTAGCTTTGTCATAAAGTCTGGAAAAAATTAAACATTAATCCTGATGATGGAGCCAGATGGAAAGTTAAAGTAATAGTCAGCTGGTTGACTTTAAAACTGAGCGATACTAGAGCTGCTATGGAGCAACATGTGAGGCTACATGGGAAAGTGGTCTCACACTTTGACACCTCTGTATATAAACTAACCCTATACTGAGAGGTGTTCCTAGTATTTTGTCCATCCCATTTATAGGAATTAGATTTGACAAAATATTAGGAACACTTCTCAGTACATCCCAGTACACTTAAACATTACCACAATTACAATTACAGCCTCAACAATGACCATTAAAATAAACCAACACTTCTCAAACAGATTCAGTAAATAATGAACATTATATATGAAGAAGGATTTACTGCAGGCCTGTTCCAGTATACTGCATTAGTTTCATCCAGGTTCTCCTAATACATATACGTATATGAATTAAAACTACAAATCAAGGACACTTACAAATGCTGAAAACAAATCAGCACTTTACAGCACACTACACTTTGATGTTCAGGTGAAAGGTTCAGAGAGAGCTCTATGATTTCTCTGCTTCTGATCAAAAAGAAGCACAAAAGTTGAGGATATCTGAGAATTATTTCAGAGCTGGACGAGATCTCATTTGAAACTTAAAAGGAGAGTCATTTCAGATTTTGTGAGTCTTCTTCTCCTGCAGAAAAAAAAAAAGAGGCAGGAGAAATAAACTATAGTCTCATTTCTGTTTCTCTCAGATCTCAGTGTTGTCTAGGAGAAATAAATGAAAAACTTCTGAGATCACTTTTCTGATTTTCTTTTCCTCTGTAACACCTGTAAACAGACTTTAGTGCGTCAGATTGGTGGAGTTCCCCTTTAAGGGATCAACAAAGGATCATGGATCTCTGTATCAAATCTAATGGCAGTTCATCCCAGAGCTGTCAAGACATTTTCAGTCTACACCAGAGTGGTGGAGCAGCTGTCCATCACTGTCATCTCCAGAGGCATTAAGGACAGCACGTCTAAAAACTATTAAAATGTGTCACACTGTTGCACTGAATGAACTTCATTACCATGAACACACACACCGTAGTTTACTATGAAACGTGTATTAATTTACAGCTTGAGGAGGAACCATTGGACTTGGTGTTGAGTGGCACAGACAGGGAAGTAATAAAGTCCTGAGAGATGGTCTGAGAGCAGTGAGATAATATTTCATCTCTCATCAGGTCATAGTGCCAGAGTGTTCTCACATTAGTGTTGTCATATCTGCTGCACAGAGTGAAGGAAAGGAAAATATACTCTATACGAACTGGAGCTAATAACTTCACGGATTAGCTTGAGTTAGCATCGATGATTTTATTAAACACATAAATACGATTCCACCTAAGAACAGATGGAGGAAATCACAAGAAAATGAGCGACAGTCATTTTTTATAGGACAGGACAAAGAGGAGGGAGAAACACTGGAGGCTGTAGTTTCAGGAAAAGTATGAAATACAAACTAATTGTAAACAAATATTTTTAAAAAAGGTGGAATGTCAGATTAAGCAGTAGCATCATAGTAAGTGAAGGAGCAGATAATCAGTCCTTTTAAACCAATTCACTTCCTTGCAAAGTTCCAGCTTCCAATGAGCAGCTCTACTGTCATTAACTTGTAAATTCTCAGTAACTTATTCCACAGTTTTCCTCACAAATCAAAGGCAAAAAGTCCAAAGTGTTTCATTGCAAAGTGAGATCTCTGTTCTGAATCAGAAGACATGATGGGGCAGCTCTCAACAGCTGCTACGGTTCTCCCAGTTCTCCCTCCATGGTCCGGACCAGGACGTACAGCTCAGCGAGGCCGACTACAGAGGCAGCGATCACGGCTGAGATCACCCGCTGGGAAGCAAGTCAGAAACACAGAAAACCAAAGTTGGATGACTTAAACTCAACTTAACAGGTGACAGGAGTGAATCAAACACACTTGGATTTTACAGCCCAAAATCTATGGTTGTGTTGAATTTAATCGCCACCTCTTAATTGATTACATGTCTGTTGGATTTAGCTGGGTGTACCTAATAAAGTGGCAACTCAGTGTATGATAATTTAAATGCTCTCTTACTGCTGTGGTCTCGGTGAACAGATACTGACTGCCCATGTAAGAACAGGCGAAAGCAGCGACCACTGTGACCAGGAAGTTGAATACGGTCACCACCACAGCTTTGACTGATCGCACTGCCGAAAGGAAGAGGGAAATAAGTCAATGTCAGTATGACGCCACACAAGTCGGCTTCTGTTTACAGTAATTCAGATAGTATAGCAACACAAAATGAATTCAGGTGTCATGAATGAATCTGGACATGTGACGAACCTTCCCGTCCAAAATCTGCTAATGTTCCGTTTCGGTTGATTTCCTAGCGACAAACACAGATTACACTTCATTACACTGTGAAATATGTGAAAATCTTTATTTCGTCTGATAGAAAAACTTGCCACAAAGATCAGAACTGTAGATATGAAACACCACACGTCAACAGACAGAGAAAAATGATCTCTAACACGTCTTGACCCTGATACACCAGACCACAAAGATACGTGTATCGTTAGTGTATAAGAGTTTTCACCTGAGCGTTGACGTTACGTGTGATCCTGTTGTATTCCTCGTTGGCCAGTTTGGCTTTGATCTTCTCCAGACGTGCGACCAGCTCAGGGTTCTGAAGGGAGAGAGAAACATCTGGCTCTAGTGTTACCTGTTTCCAGCTGTGGTCCGGATGACAGTGGTTCAGTTTCAGACAAACTTCTCTCCCTGAGTTTACCAGCATTATACAGCACTTACATTATAAAGGAGTAACTGCTGAATCAAGATGCCATATGACTCTTGGGTAATACAATACAATTAAGAATAAGAATAAATTCTTATTTTACATATGATATAATAATTGATTTGAGACCTTATCATAACTAATAATTATTTACATTTGACTTCAGATCATTTCCTGTCGGTGAAATCCATCTATTATCACCTAAAAACTGGAGTTAATGCAATTCCAAGCAAGTAAGAAGCTTGTTTGCTGCTGTGAACGCAGCATGACACTAGTGGATGTTACAGGTAAACAGACGTAAACCATAACATGACAAACATGTGTGTGGCTTCACTTACTCTGGGAGGCTTCACAACCTCAGGCAGGTGCAGTGAGCTGTCCTCCAACAACTCATGCAGGTAGAAAGGATGCCCTGAAAAAAAACAAATGTAGCATGTCAATTCATTGCATATTACTGACTTAAATATTGTAATACAACTCAAATTATTAAATTCTTGTCTGCAAGGCTTTATAACACTTAAGTGACTCAATTTGTGGAAATGCCTCACATTTTTTAAGACACATATTTAATGTTTTTTTCAGATTGGCTTTAATTATTAACATTTTACCAGTCTCCAAAAGGTCACATGTTATAAGTGATGTTAGGAAATATTTTCATTGTACAGTTTTTGATAGACAGTATCATTAGGAACCGTTTAACTTGTTACAGGCTTTACTACCTTCGTCCTGGAGGTATTTCTGGAGTTTTCTTGCTGTACTGAAGGACAAAGTTGCGGGTTCTGGTTTTTGCACAGTCTCCTCCAGTTCTTCTCTCAGTCGTTGTGGCAGAGACGAGTCCGTCTTTTCCAGTAACTCTGTCACTTTATGTTTGAACTGATCTCCGATGACGAATGACGAGGCCATGGTTTTAATAGAAATTACTGACTTTATGCGAATCAGCTGTTTAAACACCTCTATTTTCAGGCTAACATAGTACACACACTATCAAGAGAAGGAGGAAAATATCTGTACCTGTTTTAAATTAGTACACATTAAGAATTAACCATTAACAACAGCTAGGGGAGAAAATATAAGACCAAGGAAGCAGCCATATTGTTTACCTTGTGACACGATGACGTATTCGCTCACGTGACCAACTGGGTAACATTTTATTTTAAATTGCGCATTTTTTGAAAAATATTTTAAAACCTTTGTGAAATATTTGTTTTTATTCGCTAAGTGGACAATGACTATTTATCAAATGTTAAACTTAAATATTATTCGCTACGGTACGCATGAGCCCTTTTGGTGCCTTCGCGGTCTCGCCATAAGCGCCGAAAGCCAAGTGTTGAGGATCTTCAGGTCTGAAGTGTTTTAATGAAAAAACAAAATTTAAATTTAATCAAAATTGAATCGAAGAAATCGTAAAACATCAATTCTTAACCATAGTCTACTACCAATACAATGAGATAATATGAGAACTAAAATTATTATTCGCATCTGACATTTCCATACCATCAGGACTTATGCAATAATAACAATAATGATAATGATGAAAGCCGGCTAAAAACTCCACAGTCATCTTAATCACCCTATTACATTTTTAATAGTTACCGTTTCCATCTACCGGTATTTTAAACGGAAAATACAAAAACTGAAAATAAAAATGGAAGTTATGTTAAGCATTTATTCTCATAATTACGACTCTCCAGCATTCCACTGAAAGCAGCATCACTATCCCTGCTGTTCATGCGTGTGCCTGAACGTGCCAGGCTAGGAAAGATGGCGGCCTCTGCGTTACGCCGAGGCTTGTTGAGCACTGTCAGTAAATACAACAAGAAACACACACACAGAATACTGAGTGTCGCAGACACCAGTAGCGGGTTCGAGGCGTTCAGACCACGGTTACAATGCCGAGCCTGCGGTCTGCCCGGCGGTGTTCAACAGAGAAGGTTCATGTCGTCACGGTAAGAGACGCAGCCGGTGTCCTCCTGTGTCAAAGCTAACATGCTAAAGACTTTAGCTAAGTACAAGCTCTCCAAGATGGCACCGTGAAGACACTGGCCACGTTGTTGTTGAGTGGACAGATGTCCCGAAGTGGGGCCTGCATTATGAGCCTGGTGTGTTAATATCAACTGACATTTAGCAACACGAAGTGAGAAAAGGACAGTCGTCCTCTGTTGCTAGCTAGCTAGCTAGCAAGGTAACCAGCCAGCATGGATTGAGCAACACCTGACTGCCTCCAACCTGCTGACTCAATACTTGTTAAATCATAGTAAGAAAAAGTTTGCTATCACTGGGTAAGATTCACTTTGAATGAAGAGTTAGATTAGTTGCTTGAATTGAATCCAGTAAAACTGGAAATTATGTAATCGATATATATATGGGAATGAATGCATTGTTAGTTGGAGGCATGTCCTGAGTTTTCTTTCCCTGATCACTTTTTTAGGATTTATGATTTAATGTTGGAGCACTGATTGTTTGCATAGTATTATTACTGTATAACATCGCTCTGTTAGCACATGGTAAAAGTCCATAATATTACTGGTACACCTTGTGTAATCTTTTTTTTTTTCTAACGTAACACATGTGCTGTTAGAAATTCACCACCATTTCATTGCAAAGTACTTTATTTTACCTAATCAGAGTGTTTGATCATGTGTTGCATGTAGCATTTCAGAGTGGCACTGTCATTAAGAGAGCCCTTCATAGGCACACTTAATCAGATATTGTGTTTTATGAATAAGCTTCAAAAGGTATAATTTAGCATTTCAAAGGTCCTTAAGAGCAAAATTCTAAAAAATAAATAAATCAGCATGCTTTTAATGAAATGTAGACAACCTCTGGAAATGGTTCAACAAGGTAATAGAAGCTGTGTGTAAAGTATATTAAAGACAGTTTTCACCTGAATATTTATACAATGATTACTGTTATATATCCTACCTGTAGTATTGGTTCATGAATTATTAACAGCAGTGTTGTTATGTATCATTAGTCTTTTTGCATAACCACTCATAGACTTGACTCAACAGTGGAACTCAGTTTATGCCATGCTTCATAAAATATGCCTCAGATTTACAGAATGGAACCTTTTCATTAAACAACACATTTCTGTGTTTATTAAAGTGAAATCCCAGCTGATGCTTGAGCAGCTGCAGTTACATAAAATGTCCCTGTCCTCAGTCCTCAGATGGCACTAAGTAGGTAAAGTGGCTTAAGCTTTTCCTGCATAGTCATAGTTACTTCAATTAAACACACATTTTAGTTTTCAGTGTCTTTAAAAGGTTTGTTAACGAGCAATAGTATTGGTCTAAATCTAGTTGTAGACATAATTATTGTGAAGTTTTAATTGTATGTTCAGTTTTCAAACATTTGTTAATGGTTCTCACAGAAGATTATGGGAACCTTAAACCTCCATGTGATATTTTTCCATTGTAAAATAAGTACTTTTATAACTTCTTGTATTGTACTTGACTCCTAAAAATCCTAAGGTATCATCATAGGCAACAAATTATTTCTCTTAACTTAATTCCCTCCTCTTCACAACAGATATTTTGACATGTTCTCTCATCAGAATAAACACAGTTGAAATAACAAAATTGTCCTAGTGTGTAATGGCAGTTAATATTGGTAGGCGATATGGATAATAACCTCACAGAATCATATCTGTCACACTATATGTAAATTTTATCAAAATATAATCAAACATGTTGTGATATTCTGCAAATTCAATAAAGTAAAATGTATATAGATAAAACTGGAGGGTCTGATTTTGGTTAATCTAGTAAATTAAATACCTGAGAAATTGAGGTAAAAGTGCAACAAACTGCAGTTGTAAATCCTGACTTTCTTTCCCTGATGCTGTTATTGCACTAAGTGCTCACATTAGTCTTTGAAGGCATCTCAGAAAAAAATTACATAATTCCATTAAAATTTAAATTCAAAGTGACAAGTATAGTGTAGTGGTGTAGTCATAGTCATAATAACCTTCAAGAGCCCAGGTTTCTGCTATAGCTAACATTTCCATTCTGAACACATATCCTGTGTTTGTTTATATAATTCAGACTCAAAGTGCTGCAGAAATGAAACCCCCATCACACACCATGACCAAGCAGTTTTTTTTTGCCTCAGCCAGCCCGGACATGTGGTCAGGGCTTACAGACTTAGTGCTATGATTAGTAACACGGGAACAGTCATGTAGACTGTGCACACTACTGATGATATTTCAGGAATTTAGCCCAGACAATTGCTCTTGAAATAGTCTTGGATTTTCCAGCGTTTCTTTGTTGTTGTGCAGGTGCAGCAGTTTCTGTCAGCTACATGCTCAACTTCTCTGCTTGGGATTCACACCAGCAGCAGCAGCAGTGACGTGTGATGGAATAAAAGGAACTTGGCTGTGGGCCAGTGTAAAGACAAATAGTGGATCTTTTTAATTTTGCAGCTGCCTTCATCTGATCAACTAGGAAAAGGTGTTGAAAGAAATCAGCTCAGGGCAGGACAGGAAGAAAGAGAGGCAGGGTGTAGCCCCTGTGAGAGAGAGCTGAGGTGGGTGTACAGGTGGGTGAGTGACCCCACACTGGTTGGAAAGCAGCAGCTATTCAGCACCACCTTGTACCTCCAACTTTAGTTTATGTAACCGCATGGTGACAGTGACACAGCGATGTGAAGTTGATAGTTCCTGTGTGTATTGGCTGCCTCGTTGACCAGGGGGACCTGTCGGCTGAAGTCGGGTCCAGGTTTTGCAATGTGTTGGCTATATTTAGATCAGGTTCTGTGTGGCCAAAGTGTATTGACATTTCTCAGATTGTTGCAGAGGTAGAAACAGAGCAGTAAAGCCCAGTTAAAACTGTGTTGAAGAGCTACTCAGGCCAAGTGCTGGGGTGTGTGTGAAATGTTGTGAAACACTGATGCATTCCTGGGCTTTTTTTTTTTGCATTGTTTTGATAAATGTTGGAGGTGTTTGATTGTTTTCAGATGAAATGCAATAATACAGAAGTCCATGAAGCAAACAAGAGAATAATGATGTTGATTTTAACTTAATTTCAATCCTCACGAGAAAACTTGGTACACAGGATTTTCATGCGCCTGTGCTGGTTGCTGTCCCATTCTTGTGAACGAGATACCTCCGTGTTACAACCCAGCTCGTTGTGGGGGAAAGGAAACAACATAGAACTAGATGTAATTGGTTAAGCAAAGTTTTTTTTATTTGTAAGGAGATAGATGATATTGATACAAACAATAAATAAGGTAAACTAAAAGGGGAAACGGGGGGAACAGATGCTGATAAATCAAAGAACCAAATAAAACAAAAACAGGACTGTAGATAATCAGGAGTTTTAAACTAGTAACTCAAAGCTAATTCACTGAGAAGTTTGACACAATCTCAGCAGAACTCAGTAACTACGGGAGGTATGTTGTGTCAGTTGCCCCCGAATTACAGACTTATATACTGTCAGTCCAAATACCTTCATCGTGGGCCAAGTGCCAATGTGAAAATTATCACATCTTTGCTGTAAATTGTTAAACATATACATGTATTGATGAATGGATCCCCATTTTGTTCGTGTTGTGCACATACACCCTGCTGTCGGTTTCATGCTCGTCCACTAATTTTGCAGTTGGAGGTCGTGCACCAACAAGTGAAGCAATGCTCCAACAGAAGCTCTGAAGAAGAAGACTGCTAGCAAACAAACATGGACGCACGCTAGATAGACTTTAGTTTTTAACATTTTAAATATGAAGCTGCCTTTACGGTCTTTATGATTATATGTAAACGAGTAGAGATGAAACAGTTTGTCAATTGACCGAACACTGTGATACTTATATGTGAGGGTTCGCTGCCTTTCTCTCGTCTGTATTACAGTAAACTGAATCTCTTTAGGTTCTGACTGCTGGTCAAACAAAACAAGCAGTTTTAATATGATATTTTCTTTTACTGTTTTCTGACATTTTATAGACAGAATGATCCATTAGTTGCTGCTCCAATTACTATCTTGCTAATATAGTTAAATGCCATTTCCCTAACATGAACTGTGGTGGTATTTTATGTTGGGCAAAGAAACTAGTTTTCTCCTGTTTTTTGCCCTTTTTCATGCCCTCACTGCAGCGTAGCATGAGATCATCCGTGATTTTTAACTAGAGGTAATTAACAAGAGCTCACGTCTTTTCTTAAATGTCACACTTAAATTCTGTTTTTTCACACGCTAAAAATCAGGCTACCTGGTGATTATTTTTCTGCACTACACCCATGGTATGAAAATAACCTGAAACCAACCTACTGTGAAATATGAAATCCCTCTGTCCATATATCCACCTCATTAATCCCCACTCTTCATCTCTGCTGTGAAGATTAGCTTTGCAGGCAGCACAGAAGAATGCATGTTATTTATTTGAAGTGACCAGCTGTTGTTGTCACTGGTAACATGTACTGTAAGTCTGAGTGTGCGTGTGTGTGTGTGTGTGTTAGGAGGTTGAAGACGAGGACATGGAGATTAGGTTAAATTGTATTTCTGTTTGTTGATGTCTGACAAGAGGAGATGTTTTATTCAATCTTGTCAAAGTTGTGATTGAGATTAGGAATGAAGGGAAGAGGAAGGCGGCAGGATTGTCGCTCCCTCCTATAGAGACGGATGTAAATCGTCTCTATAGGAGGGAAAATCCTGAAACCTTTTCTTGTCACAGTCAGATTTCCTGTCGAGTCTCTGCTGGGACTTAGAAGTTGTTTGTGTTTGATATATGATGATGTTTTGATCAGTGTTTGTGCAGCATGCAGACCTATATGTTACTCTGTGGTCATATGCTTTTCTTCTCATGTCTTAACATTGTTTTTTACACGCACACGCACACACACACACACACACACACACACACACACACACGCACAGAGGGTCCAGTGTGTAATGGTGTTGCCTGTATTTGGCAGGAACAGGCCTGAAGGGAAGATTTTGGAGACGGTGGGAGTGTTTGAGGCCGTGAAGCAGCACGGAAAATATGAAACGGGACAAGTAAGACTCACACACACACACACACACACACACACACACACACACATTCTACAGCAAATCATTTAGGTCAGTTTCAGACTTGTTTTGGAATATTACTGCACTGCGTGGTGTGTATTTAAGTTTTGATAAATGAGTAAGTTTGTGCGTGATCCAGTCGAGCGACTGTAATCCCATCTAACTTATGCTTTATTAAACCTCCTACACACGTAATCTCACATCGACTTATCCCCTCTCTCCTTGTTGTTGTGCTCTCCTCAGCTGTTCCTCCACAGCGTGTTTGGCTACAGAGGCATCGTCTTGTTTCCCTGGCACGCCCGGCTCTATGACAGAGACATCACCCCTCCCATGTCTGACAGGTAAAACCTCCGTCTCCGGCTGCAGGCCGGACCATCGGGCTCTTATAGGCTCTGTTTGTGTGGGAGACTGTTTATAACTTAGATCCCGTTGTCTCTGACTTGCTTTCTTTTCTTCCCTCAGCAAACCTGAGCCCCCGGGAGCCCATGGGTCCAAGGAGGTGAAGGGCAAGACTCACACCTACTACCAAGTCCTGATTGACACCAGGGACTGCCCTCACATAGTAAGTTACTGTGGTTTTCCTTTAGGACCACCAACTGCTACCTCACATCTCAGACACATGTATTAGATGTTTTAGAGGGAGAAAGCAAGTTAAGATGATTTCAGTAATTAGTATTTTGTCATTATTCATGTAAAGTCAGTGTAAAAATCAACTTGTCACGACTCTTTGATGGACAAACTAAACAGTTTCATAATATCTTCACAATTTCACGTTAATTATCAACCTACATATCCACTAATACTGATCAATCTGCCAGGAGCTCATGTTATATATTGGCCTGGTCATTTCTCAGTTTAGCTCTGATACTGAGTCACTGCTCTCAACACACGAGCCTCTGTCTGGAGGAGAAGGCTGCTTGTTTTTCCTGTATCAGCCGCTTGTTAGTTAGACAAAGTCACCAGTCTAGATCTCACACACTGACTCTTTGCTTTGATTATTTTTGCCAAAAAATGACGAATAAAGTGCAATTTATTTGTTTATTTGTGGGACTAATTAGACATTTTAAACCTGTTAACTTACAGGAACATAAGAGGACTGATGTTGGATTGGAGAGGTTGTCAAATGTTGTGGACAATGATTGGAGATGTATTAAAGTGACAAAGCCGTCACTGTTGTAGGATCTAGCTGCGGCTTTTCATTAGTGTCTGAGTCAGCCGTTGTGTGACTGTTGTTGTTTTGTGTTTCTCAGTCTCAGAGGTCTCAGACAGAGGCCGTGACGTTCCTGGCCAACCATGACGACAGCAGAGCCCTGTACGCCATCCCAGGTACCCAACCGTACACAGACTTCACTGATGCATCACTGACACGCCGGCCACGAATTACTATAGGTGGCTTTCATGAGAAATGAGAAAAAGCTCCCAGTTTGTCAATTCCACTTTTCAAAACATTCAGATTCTCAGTGTTAATATCAACTCTCGCCTCACACAGAGTTTGTTCCTCGTCAGCTGTTAAGCTCTGTAGAATATGAAACTCTCCTTTCAGTTGGTTGTAATTGTTCAGTCTCATCCACATCTGTGTGTGTGTGTGTGTGTGTGTGTGTGTGTGTGTGTGTGTGTGTGTTTTCTCTTCAGGTCTGGACTACGTGAGCCATGAAGACATCCTGCCCTATAACTCCACAGAGCAGGTCCCCATCCAGCACGAGCTGTTTGAGCGCTTCCTCATGTACAACCCTGCCAAATGTAAACGCACTCCCACAGCCTCCACTCCGTCACTAATGTCACTGTTATCTCGTAGAGTCATAACAATATGTTCTTACAGGTTAAATATTGGTTTTATAAGCGCTAAATCTCTGTAAAGATGACACCATGTAGACGTCGGATGAATAAAAGATGACAGGAAACAAGACAAACAAAAAACTGTCACATGTAGATTCACCGTTGGTTCAGAGCGGCTACAGGCTCCATAGCTCACAAGAAAGAGATTTTATATTCTACATATTTGTGTGTTTTGTCCTCGTCGTCTGTAGCTCCTCCGTTCACAGCCAGAGACACTCTGAAGGCGTGGCAGGAGAAAAACCACCCCTGGCTGGAGCTCTCAGACGTCCACAGGGAGACCACCGAGAACATCCGAGTCACCGTCATCCCCTTCTACATGGGCATGAGGGTACATTAATAATACTTTAAAAACTCAGTTACTGTTCCGCTTTCCTTAAGCACATCCTGAGTCACGCCTCTACATGGCCTCTCTGTCGTCCATTCAAATACTAATGGAACTACTTTCTTGTTCTCAGGAGGCCCAGAACTCCCATGTTTACTGGGTGAGTGACGTAGTTTTATCTGTGGGGAACATCGTGTGGAGTGGTTCAATTCATGGAGGCTATTAACCCCACCTGTCCCAGCAGACTCTGAGTATTAACACGTGTGTGTGTGTGTGTGTGTGTGTGTGTGTGTGTGTGTGTGTGTGTGTGTGTGTGTGTGTGTGTTTTCCCGACAGTGGCGATATTGTATCCGTCTGGAGAACATGGGCAACGAGGTGGTTCAGCTGAGAGAGAGACACTGGAGGATCTTCAGCCTGTCAGGAACCCTGGAGACAGTCAGAGGTCGAGGCGTTGTAGGCAGGGTCAGGACACACACACACACACACACACACACACACATTATCCTTTCTGACGACAACATTAAACTACAACCACCACCTCGCGGTTGTATCCCTCCGCCAACCAGCCAAAGTTGCAGAAACATGGTCACGATCTCCCCTCTCTGAGTTACAGCATTGAATAAAGGTCAGAGGTGATTTTGTAGAACATTATGACATCACAGTGAATTTGACCTTTGACCATTTGGATATAAAATTGCCATCACCTCATTTTATCCTCATAGAAATTGAGTCATGATTAGTGCATGAATTCATGAGTTTTATGGGGTGACAGTGATCTTTGACCTTTGAACTTTTGAACACCAAAATCTCATCAGTTCATCCGTGAGTGCCAGTGAATGTTTGTGCCCAATTTTGAGGCGTTACTGAGAGATCACGTTCGTTAGAATCGGACGTATGGAAACATAAAGACTCTGACTTGGAGGCATAACAACACCCTGAGATCACCTGACTCTAGACCAGCCGAGCTGTTACCTGGTGAGGCAGCCTAGATGCCGACAGTCACAGACGCAAAGGTTGTGTACGCAACATCTGGAGGAACTGAAGCCCGTGTTCTTCTTCTTCTTCTGTGTGTGTGTGTGTGTCTCTCGCAGGAGCCGGTGTTGTCTAAAGAGCAGCCAGCCTTTCAGTACAGCAGCCACGTGTCTCTACAAGCCCCCAGTGGTCACATGTGGTGAGTTTTACTCTTTCACTCATCAGCTCACTCTTACACACATCCTGTCTCTCGCGTTAAACTGTTAACGTTGTGATGTACTGGATTTATTAGCACAGGTATTCACTCATCTTTCCTGTTTGTGCTCAGGGGGACGTTTCGTATCGAAAGGACTGACGGCTCCCACTTCGATGTTCGCATTCCTCCTTTCTCCCTGGAGAGCAACAAGGACGACAAAGCCCCCCCCGCTGGCTACACGTTCTAACTGCGATTAGTCACCTGCCACCTGGGGACGTGCCTGGGTTGTCTAGAATTGTCCTTCCTCTGTAACATTGCCTCAGCCCTCAGCATAAGACTAGCGCGAGTCAGGTTAATGCGAAGGGAAAACACAGTGTTTTTCTAGATCATCCGCACGCAGGCCCACCTCGCCCCCTTTTTTCTTTCCGTCAGTGCACCCAAACAGCAGTATCTCATTAAATCATATAGTGTATAAAGTCGATGCGCCTTCACTCCCATGTCGTGTTTGAAGAGACATGCACAGTCCTAGTGGAAGACACCTGGGAGGCAGGGAGGGGAGTTAATGTTGCCGAGCGGAGCCGGACACGTTCTGCACGGAGTAGCTGATCTGTAGAGTAGGTTGGCTTTACAGCGGGAGAAATCCCCGCTGAGCTTTGGGGTCATGGAACGAGCAGCGCCTCCAGCTGAGCTTACTTCAAATCAACCAGAGAGCCACCATCACTCAAACCACACGTCGACACGCCTCCCTCCATAACGACCTTCTCGTTGGGATTCATCAAAACCTCACACGTGACAAAAACGATCCTACCACTCATTAGTGAAGTCAGACCTCTGTGGAGCGTCTGATTGAACTCTGGGCCGGTGACAGTGCGGAAGTATTTATGTCTTACAGCACTGAACCACAGTGTTTGACACTGATCAACAGGAAAAGACGCTTAAATATCAAAGTGAATTCAGATCTCTTTAAATGACCAAAAGTGATAAATATATAACAGTAATTTCAGCAGTAAGAACCTGGAGCCTGTGAACCTCGTGCACCTGAACGCTGCAGATCTTCCCCCCGATTCATGAGCGTAGAACTCCTTCCTCTCTGTCAGGACGCATCACATTTATCCACGTCACAGCGTTAGTGTTGTTGCTGCCACCACCAGGCTTTATGCTGCGTTCATAGCAGAGATGTTGTCCGCGACGTGTTTGCGACTTGTGAACGTTCACATCACAGGACAACTCAAGGTGGTTGTATGATGACAAGAGTTGGTTTGTGAGGGTTAAAAATACTGCATGTTAATGATATAACACTATGTTTAATTTAAGTTATAAGTTTAATTACACTGAACGTTGGACAGTAGCCATGTTTGTTTATTTTTCAGGTACTTGCGTATCTTTAAACCCTGCGTGGATCTTTCGTTAAAAACTTTCTGTCGTTATTATGAGTTGGACATTAAGTCGGAAACCTGGAGTTACATTCACTCCATCGTGATGTGAGCGCAGTTTTATAGTGGGAATGGTTGATTGATGCTGGGGCCTTTTGTCTTAACATAAAACATATCCTTTAATTTGCAAAGTGTAAAGTTTTTAATAAACCTGTCACAGATTTGTTTGAAGACGTCTCTTGTCTTCATGATGTCATTGTTACAAGCTGTTAAACTATCCACATACGGCTTTATTTACCCTGATATTGTGTGTCACACCTTGACTAAACCCCAGTGGTCTCCATTCAAATAATGTGACTGCTCCAGTGATAATTGTGAGTGTGTCACAGGAAATGAAGTAATACTTAATGTGTTTTATATTTGTATTTAATTTTGATCATTTTTTTTTTTTATAGAGATCTGGTTTCTCTTTGACATGCAAGTACAAAGTTTTCTTGATCAGTGTTTCTATTTACGTCCACTGTGATTCAGTGGTGTGAAAGATCAGTCTAAAAAAAGAAAAAGGCAACAAAGGCTGAATCCTCAGTAGTGCATGTGTTCACGGCCAAATGTGAGTCCTTCCCTTCCTGGAAAGGACGTGAGGGTCAGGTCTTAGTTGTCTTTGAATAGCTAACACAGCACACCATAAAGTAATTAAACCAAGCAGTTGGCAGCCGGTGTTGTGGCTAACGAGAGAGAAGTGTGTGTGTGTGTGTGTGAGTGTGTGTGTGTGTGAGTGAGTGTGTGTGACATACTCATCTTCCTCTCTGCAGCCTGATCCATGTAAAGACCAGAATGACGTCTTCATCCTGTTCACATAAGCTGGATGTGTTTTGGTTAAGGCCGACTGTTTGACTCCGCCAGCAAGAAAAGTTTTTGAGCCGAAAAAATTTCTCACTGGTGACGTGAGAAAATAAAATAACCTTTTTTGTTTTGATAAGTGATTTGAAGAAACTATGATGGTTGAAATACTACTGTAAATAGAGATGTAATTAAAGGCAAAACAAATAAATATACCTTTTGAAAAATACATCTGGATATTTGTTGTCTAAGTTTGTATTTTACTCACTTGGAGAGCAGCAGAAAAATTGGATTAATATTTATTATTTTTTAAACATTTAACATTTATATAATGAGTCAGTTCATGTAGTTCATCTTCTGACTACGGATATATTTTGTTGTGTTTTAACCGCAGGATAATTACTGTTTATGAATGAAATCCCAACAACCACCACCAGATGTCAGTGAAACACTTTCCCTGATCACTGGCACATATAAATCACCAATGTGTGCCATGTGATCACATTACTGCATTGAACGCAAACTTATTATATTATAATAATGTAATATATATTATATTACGCATCATTTTCACGTGATCTCTTATATTAAAACTGACTCGTCCATATGCATCAACTAGAAATGAAACCACATCCATGACTTCATCCTGGCTTGATGTTCGCCCTTTGAATAAACAGGTTCTTCTTCTCCTCCATGCAAAGACCGAACTTGATAGGAAAATCAGTCGGTTTAAAATTAATTAATCATCTGCAGAGACAAAGTGACACTGGAGGCCATTTACAAATTAGTACGTTTGCTCCCACTGTTCAACGCTGCAGAAAAGGTCGCCTATTTATAAGGTTAAACTGTAGTTTTGCAGGTTTTCTGGTCAACTTCCGTCTAAATTAGTTAAAATCGATTATTAAAACTGATAATTTGAAGATGAGCTTCATGCCGATTTTAAGGGAAGACTAAACAGGATTTTAAGAGGTGTGCGTCATCTTGACAACATCTACATATCTCTGCCAATTAGCAACGCAACACTAAAATGACATATTTATTAATGGACTTTGGTGCACCGCCTTCCCACAGCAGGCAGGGCGTCATGTGCAGGAGCTAAGAAACTGCAAACTTGACTGTGCTCGTGCCCCCCCATCCCCGGTATGGGAGGGAGGGTTTCTGCTCACGTGCACTCGCCGCGCGCCCCCATTCAGTTGAACAGAGGGTGCGATACATAATTCAGTCCCAGCAAGGGGACACCTCACAGTCTCTACCCTCCTGTCAAGCTGCGGATCTGCAGCCCCTCCACACACGCACACACACGCACAAACACACGCACAAACACACGCAGCCCCGTGGACCGAGGCGCGGATGCGGCTGTTCCCCGCTCCGGAGGATCAACCTTGGAAGAAGGACAGACGCCGCCGTTTGTTGCAGGTAAACGCAGGACTTCCAGCGGCTGAAGAAGGACGGGGCAGTCCTCTGTGATCTACAGGAGACGTAAACACTGCCATGCCCTGCTTCATGCACCACTTCCCCCGATCCGCTCCTCCCTCCTCTTCCTCCTCCTCCTCCTCCTCCTCCTCATCCTCCTCCTCTGGTCCAGGACGGAGGTCTGTGTTTTGAAGGATAACAGCAGAGGGGAGTGTGGACAGATCGTCGCGCTGCTGTCGAAGGTAAATATTTTTGCTGAAGTTGTGTTGGGATAGGAAGCTGCGGCGGGCCACGGTCTCCACTGTAGGCATCCTGCATCCTGACTCTGCTGTTCTGCGGCCATGCTGCAGGCAGCATCCTCAGACCTGTTCCCGACTTGAGCTTCACTCTCCAGGATTTACAAGTTCCCCAAAGCAGAAAAACTACCACAGCTACTTGTTATTGTTTTGGAGCTTTGTTTTTCTACTCTTTTCAAACCTCCGCTCTTCTGTGTAACTGAGTGACATGAACATTTTTTTATAAGCAGTTTTGAATCTGCTTTGCTTCACGTCTCAGCCCCAGACTGCAGATTTCATGAAGATGTGATCAGCTGCAGACATTTTAATGCACAAAGTGTCTCAAACATTAACCAAACCTGCCTCTGCTCGCCTGCTCGCTGGGACCAGTCTAGCTATCGCCACAGTTCACATTAACGCAGCACCATGGGGGCCAAGCAGACCAAAGGCCAGGAGCCCGGAGGAGCCAGCCCTCAGCACAGCTGGAAGAGGACGCCCACCAAGGAGCGGGGAGACATCTTGGCGTCCCTCATGCTTAAGTCAGGGGACCGGCTGAGCCGTGGAGGGACGCCGCCGCCGCCTTACCAGCGCCGCATCGGCATGATCCAGGAGATGATGCTGATGGCCAAGCAGGGCAAACAGGACGAGGCCACAGAGATGCTGAAGACACTCCGACAGGTAGCTGCTGTGTGTGTGTGTGTGCGCGCGTGTGCGTGTGTGTGTGATGAGAGTAAAAGCTGTGAAGAGTCACAGGTTCACATTTCTAGACAGTAAGATCACAACATCCTGATTTGGCTGCTTTCCTTCCTTTATCCTTTCTCTTCTGAGAGCGTGCAGCTTCTCCCTCAGTCGATGTCATCACTGATGCTCAGACTGACTGACTGACTGACCACCTCTCTGTCTTTGTGACTGAACACAATAACCCCTGGCTGGCTGGTTGGGTGGACCAGTGGTGCTCAGCCTTCCTCTGCTGCACCGGTTCAGTGTGGAGACTCCTACAATTTATAGCCTCTGTATTTCAAGACGTTTGTGGCGCCTGGCTGCTGCTGCTGCTGCTGCTGCTGCAGAGAGGAGGAAAAACTTACCAGCAGACAGAAAGAATCTGGGGAGGTGGGAAACAAAAGGGGAAACAGGAAAAATTAAAATGCCAGTAGGTGAATTGGTTGATTTCTGAAGCTAGAAAGAAAGGGAAGAACTGGGTGAAACAGAAGTGAAATTATGAGAAGCTCATTTGAATAGATGTTTATTATGGAGATAAGAAGGAAACGAAGATGAGCTGAAGAAGATAGGATTATGAGCGCTCATCTCTATAGATGACGTTACATTATCCATAAGCTGCCAACATTCACAGTTTATCCCCCTATGACTCAACCACAGGGAACAGCGCCCCTGGCTTATACACACACACACACACACACACACACACACTCTGCTTTTACAGTGTATTGTTAGGGCTTCGGAGATTTCCATCAGTTCCTTTCTGTTACTATTTACAGTTTTCTAATCAAATCCATTTAGGTCGTTAATCCACGAACCAATGGCAAACCGTGGAGCAAAGCAAACAGGCTTAAAGATGAAGGACACCTCTCCATCCATCATCATTAGGGCCGAGGGATTTACCATCTCTGCCGCTGGTTCATTAAGCCATGATACCCCAGAGGAGAACCACAGTTTCCAGTCTGAAAGCTGAGACACAACAACGCAGCAGTGCGGTTACAGTCCCTCCCACCCAGCACAGGTTCTGTGTGAAAAAACATGGATGAAAAGATAGTTTTTAAAAGTCTATGTTTTGTATAGTGTGGAAAAATAGACAGTTAATTGTTTGACAGTTTTTAGAAAAAAAAAATTGCAGTTTATCACTTTGTTTTCAGGAGTGCGATAAGAAAATAGATGCCCTAATAGTATCTGTGCGTCCAATCAAAGCTGAGCTAGTAGGTGTTAGCCTATATTAGCACAGCAGCTAGCCTGACAGTTCAAAAGTACATCATAAAACACCTTTGGTTGCCATGGAAAGCCTCACGTGGACCAAATATTTTGGTGCTTTTGTCTTTATATGTGCACTTTTTTATGCAGCAGAACTGAGCTACGGCCGCCATGATGCTCTGCAGATTGGCAGAGTGAGTACGATGGATTACCCAGCGTGAAATGAGGAACGGCTGCGTCTGTGTTTTCATTGGAGCGTGGCCTCGCAGCAACAATATGGACACGGCCGTCGAGGTGGACGGGTTAACTCAAAACGACAGGGAATCATTGCTGCCTGGTTGGACGGGTGTCAGTGTGTTTTATTTCCCTGAGGAAAGGTGCACTAGCGCTGTGGTTGTGTCCAAACATTGTGCTCTGCTGATGGAGTTTACAGTCATTAAATGGCGGCCATATTATATGCTGAGAGAGTTCATCGCTGTTGTTATTGTAGCGGTCAGCACAGCCCAGACACATTCCTCATCAACACTGCTGACGACTTCAATCATGCAAATTTAACACGAAGAAATCCGTGTTTACAGCCAAGTCGTTGCTGCTAATGTTGCTAAAGAAAGAATGTTAATGTTAAACATATGTGTGGAAATGACTGTAAATCTGAACCTGGACTTATGAAGCAAACTATCACGTTCAGTAACTGAGTATTTGTATTGGTGCCAGAGCAATACATTTTTTAGTACTTTAAAAAGAGCTATTTGTAAGTTTTGCTATTGCTAAATAGCTAACGTTAGTATAAACAGCTGTTTGCTTACCAGTCTTTGCAAGAGCTTCAGCCATCGTTGCGTTTACAATACAAGAGGTTAAAATTCGTCGTCTGAGCAGCGCTACTTCTTCAAGGCAGACTGGACACTACAGTGACTCGCTATCGGAAAGTTATAAGACGGGCTAGTGGTTAGCTGGTTAGCATGCTAACGTCAGTAGAAGAAAAGAAGTGATGGCAATAGAAGCAAATCAAAAATAATGCTAACGTTAGCTATGTAGCAATAGCAAAACTTACAAATAGCTCCTTTAATTTCAGAAATTTAAACACATTTTTTTCTATATTTTTATTGCCCTTTTTCATTTAACAAAAGAAGCCAAAGTTTTTGAATAAATATTGGCTAAGTGCAAGCAGTCATACAATAACTCTCCGTAAGGATATCAGTCTAAAACTGACAAACATTTCATCTGATAAAATAACAGGAAAACAAGATTTGACTCAGAGCTACTGCATTACTCTGAATATTGAGGTGCAACACTCATTTACAATCAGTACAGATACCAGTAGTATAAATGTGCTTAAAAATAAAACACTTCTTTTTACTGAGTGTTTCCATTTGACAGAATGAGCTGCATTGTTTTCAAGTACACGTGATTGATATATTTTTTTTCTATTATTGTAGCTTTGGCTCATCTGAAGAGAACAGCTGACAGACCTCTTGGCTGTTTCAAGTATCTCCCTTTATGTAACCTCACCGTAACATATTTTAGGCGTTATTTGCAAACAGCCACTTTCCACTGAACCTCCATTACAGCAGCAGATACAGAGATACAGCCACCGGGAGATTTGTGGTGAGCTATAAAGCCTCTATCAGCACTTAGTGGACTTCTTTTCCTCTCATCAAGCGACTTGTAAATCATTTACAAACTTAAGATATTTCCTTGTCCCATCAGCATGTCCCTTCTTCATACGATGAACTGGACAGTGTTATTTATTTGTGTGTAAACGGGAGTCGACATGGTTTCGCTTTGATCCATCAGGGCGATAGGTCAAGCTCCTCCGACCTCTGAAGGATTTTTTCTTGCTGTGTGTGAAGCTGGGGATTAATGGAAAAGTAAACGACAAGCGTGACGCACTTCAGCTGGGTCATTGTTAACAATGTGTAGATTCACTAGATGGATGTGAATCCTTTGTTTTGTTGTTTTTTTTATCAGCAGAGAGCCGGACGGACTGAGGAGGATGAAAACAACATGTGTTACTTCATATTTGCCTCTTTCTCTCCCAAAGGTACCGACACACTGCAGATGATAACAGGTTTTCATGTTGGGTCATGAAGGCAAAATTGGACTGCAGTCACAAACCCATCAGTCACATTTGCCGTCCTATTCTGGAGAGATTGTCCTCTGGCAGAGCGGTACAGGACGACCAGACCACATGATGAATTGGATAAAGACAATTACTGAGGATAAAGAGAGCAGAGAGGAGACAAAAATGTGTTTGGGGAGGAGGAGAAAGAGAGAGGAAGAGGTGGTGAGCGATTACAGGGACATTAGAAGAGATTACTTGGGAAAGAAAAGGAGGAGAAATGAGAGAGAGACAGCTAGCGTGTGAAAGATATGAGAGTCACTCCTCGCTGGTTACCAGGTTCTCCTCTTCGTTTCCTGGAAACCATGGCGATGGCCGGAGAGCTCAGACTAAACAGACACTGATTAATCACGCAGGAGCTCTGTTAAGAGCTAATGGGAAGGCCACCTTCTTAATCACCGCCCTTCAATTAACTTGAAACCAAAGCCAGCATCCCCCCACCCCCCGGCTGCTGCCTCGGAGCTGATCGCTTAACAAGAACCAACAGTGTCTTTGGAAACCTGCACGGGCTTCAGATTTATCCTCAGTGGTTCCCTCAGCTGTCTCCAGGCTGCTGTCTGCGGCTACATGAGATATTTAATTCATCCTCTGGCGTGTGATCGGTGTGTTGTCAGATAATGAGAGGATATTGTGTTGTGGTCGAGACTGAAGCTGCCATTGGCCAATAGCTGTTGTTGAAAGCCGCTGGGCGTCATATTCTGATTCTAAATCCCTGCTGCATTTTCTGTGAGGCTTGTTTGTACAAGTTGGATTCACCAACTCTCTTAACGAGACGAACACGTTGTGAATCGCTGGTTTTTAACCTGACGACTGACACCTGTTGATGAGGAGGGGCATGTTTTTGAGATTTGATTGATGTGACAGTTACTGAGACACAGAGGTGAAGCGATTTTAATTTTTTATGTTATGTTTCCACTGAGGGATGTTTTGCAAGGTTTTCTCCTCTTGCGATATCATCCCAATTAAACAATTACGACAGGCTGCCTCTCGGTTCGACCTGGCTTCCTGGGGCACGATGCAACAGGCGCCACCGCTCGTGTTTCCATTTCAATTTTGCAAAATTTTGCTTTGTCGAATCGTCTGAAAAACCAGCTCATGCCGCTGTGTTTCTTTCTTTCTTTTCAAAATTCACGTGTTTCCATTACTTGTTTTTAAGTTCGCTATTTCAAATTATGTTGGTGAATGGAAATGCACCTATAGTGACCAACATTAAGGGACAGCCACTGTGATGTAGAAGCTGCTGAAATAGAATAATAAAAAAATACTTCCCAGTAAATTGACATGATGTTGATGAGATGGTGAAAAGAATATTAATTTTTCATTATGTTTGTTTTAGTTTTACATTTTATTTTAGTCAATTTCTGTACCATATTCTAACTCCAAATTAATTCAGGTTAAAGCATTAAAGGTCCCATCTAGTCTAATGGTCTCTGTCCATGTGTAGTGTGATTATAGATCAGGTCTAGCTTCTATATTAATACTGTGAAAGTATCAAAGCCTCAGTCCACAGAGAAATGCACACAACCTGTATTCAGAAACTGAGCCTTAAAACCAGCCGTCAGGACTTCCTGTAACTTTGTGATGTCACAACAAAGCAGCCACCACACGGTGTGAGGGCAGGAAAAGTTGAACCTTTGTTATTCTTAACAGTAACAATCACAGAGAGCTGCCGTCAGTGCTGCAGCAAAAAAGCCTTTCACCCCACAGACGAGCTTTAAACGACACTGAGGCAACATGAATCAGTTATTTATTTATTATTTATTCCACCTGTGTTTTTCATCCTATGACAAGTCGTCATGTCTCCTGGCAAAGGTTTTTTTCTTCCTCGGTGAGCAAGTTATGTTAAATTGAATGATATTGCTGTACAATACCCAGCTGTTCTAATTCAGCCATGATTAGTCGGCTACATGTTGCTTGGTGTCCCAGCATGGCTCCTCCCTGCTTCAGCCTGAGAAGAGCTCTGATCAGCCAGAGTGACGACACCTGTGTGGCTGCACACGGCTCGGACAGGAAGCAGTACTTTGTTTAATTTTATGTAAAATAATAATAATAATAATAATTTTAAAAAGCTATCACTCAAGGGCTTTTACTTTTTAAGATGTACAACCTGAAGCTTTGTCTCTTCTCCCTTTAATATAAAAATATTAATAATAATAATTTTCATTCATTTATGATTAAATAACCTCCATAACATCAGAGGTGGATGACACCGTCTGTGACCGTTGTTAAAGGTCAATATCATGGATCCCTCTTGCCCCCGGGCGCCATTTCCTCTTATTTGCCAAAGAGGCGGCACTTGAGCGTCGTGTGTTTGTCTCCAGCTCCGTCTTTGTTCATGTTCAGCTCGGCTCAGGCCACGGCTTTGATGTTGACCGGCTCTAATTAGTGTGGGTGGTTCTTTCTAATGAAAGAAAAAGCCCACATTGTTTTCCTCATGACATAAATTGTCGTGCATGTGTGCGTGTGTGTGTGTGTGTGTGTGTGTGTATACACTTGAACCACTATATGCCCTCAGAGTTCAAGGGAGTAGACTTTGCATTTTTATTTTGTCTTTGTCATGTATATTTCATGAAGAGCCACTGTTAATAATATATGGCTTTTTTTGGAGGGTGATTACTTTGTATGTCGTTCGTTCTCCCTTTTTTTCAATTTGTTCCAGTCTTTTACTTTTTACTGTTGCAGACCTACACACACACACACACAAACACACACACACACACACACACACACGCAGGTTAATTGTTGCTTCGTAAACATCACCATGTTTGGGTCCAGATTGGAGCAAACTGAAAGATTAATTTCCATTCATTGTTGATCTCTTTGCATAGCGCATCAAATCCTTATCACAGTATGTGGAAAAACACTTTGTGTGCTCCTCTGACTCACCCTCATACATACAGACACACACACACACATACACACACACACACACACGCTCACAGAGAGAGAGAGAAATGATCTGTATTGCTCAGTGTCATTTTTTTTAAAGAATGAAATGAAAATTTCTTGAAAAGCATCCCAGTGTTAAACATTTATTATTATGGTTTATTTCATAAAAAAACAAATTCAAATTGTCATTGGTCATTTAAACTGTAACTTTAACTAGTTGTATGTTGTAGGAAATAGGCTTTTTCACTTGCTGAGAGTGAGACAAACACTTGCACCACTCTCATGTCTGGAGCTAAATATGAGGCAGCAGCCAGTCAGTTTAAGATTAGCATAAAGACAGGAAGCAGCGGGGGAAAACACGGGAGAGTCCAGAGTTTAAAAAAATCTGCTCAGCAAATCATTCCAGCACAAAACTCACAGTGAAACCACAGCGTTCGGTTTTTACACTTTAATTTGTGCAAACATTAAACAAACAAGACACGACACGTTAATTCATAAAGTTTAGAAATGCTGGGCGTCGGGTCGGGAGCTCTGACATCCCGAGGGAGCTCGGAGTAGAGGCGCTGCTCCGGAGCCAGTCGAGGTGGTTGATGCCTCCTGGGCTCCTTCCATCGGAGGGTGACGGTACTCGAGCAGAAATAATTTCAGTTGTGTGATCTCAACTGGAAACTGTGTGAGTCCTGGTCACCTCACCTGTTAATAGACTAATCATAGGTTTCTCTCATCTGCTGTGTTGCTATTAATATTTTTGCTCTCTTCTGAAAATGCAGCAGCTGATTTGTGTGTGTGTGTGTGTGTGTGTGTGTGTGTGTGTGTGTGTGTGTGTGTTTCAGTCAATGCTGCTGTCATAATTTACTGCCCCTCCTACGCAGAACAATAGGCTGCATGAAAACCTCAGTGAGTCATACCTTTCTGTAGGAGACTGAGCATCTCTCTCTCTCTCTCTGTCTGTCTCTCTCTCTCTCTTTGTCTCTCTCTCTGACCATTGGCCCTGTTGCCACTTAACTGGCTTTCAATTTGTCTGCACAAACAAACCCAAACACACACACACATATATCTGCAGACACTCTGCATGCACTTACCTTAAAGACTAAAATGCATTTACACACACACACACACACACACATAACACACACACACATTGGTCCAGAAAGTGTTTCACTGGCAATAGCAGTAAGAATAGTGGTGCAGCTAGAAAAGGAAACCCATTACATATTGTATATACAGATTGTTGTGTCGGAGCAGACAGTACATATCATCTGAATAACACAGTATGTAAACACCTAGCTAAGTGTGTGTGTGTGTGTGTGTGCGTGTAATTGAGAAGAGTTCATCATAAATTCTTTTTAATCGTATAAATCAAAAGGTACTGAAGAAAGTCAAGCTCCTCTTTGGTACAGTGCTAGTTTTAGCTAAATGCTAAAATCATTAGCATGCTAATGTGCTCACAGTGGCAATGCTAACATGCTGATATTGAAGCAGGAATTATGTGTACAAT
>NW_019525427.1:1054590-1079590 GCF_002814215.2 Seriola lalandi dorsalis | reverse complement strand
CACATCCGATTAATATGAACACACAGTAAAACTGCTGCAGGATTAATGGCCCCTTTTCCATGAATAAACAAAGGGACTGGAAACCTGTTCGGTTCACAGACGGGATTAATAGATTGTTTATTAGACAGTTGCGGCGATGCATAAATAGCAAAGTAATTGTTGATTACATCATGTTAATCCAGCTCTGGTAAGTCGTCAATCATCAGAGAGAAGGTATTATATTTATATATTTATATAGATCAAAGGGCGGTGAAATATCTGAACACATCTTATTTATTTAAGCTTTTTACACACAGTATAATACCAGTGAAACTCTGCATAATGCTGCTTCTATCAATAATAAAACACACAATTAGATTACACTCAGTCCAGGATCAACTCTTCACATAGACAGCCGGGGTGGTATCGATCGATTCTACAGTAAATATGAAATCAATCAACCTGCATCATATGCGTCAAATTAAATGAAGACTAAACTGACTTAATTAAAGGTCAATATTAAGAGGCCAATGTATTGGTCTTAATGTAATGCACTGTCTCGTGTTATTGGATGTAACTTCAGAGAGCAGCAGTAAGAAAACCTGTTTTATGCTTTCACTGATGGTGAAACACTTTTTCTCCGATGCTTTTATTCTGCTTTCACTTAATATAAATAATCAAATAAATGATGGTTAGAAATCAAATCAGACACCACACATCTGGAGATGTATATATGTGACACTGGATGAACCAGGAGTATCAGCAGGGTCAAACTCACACACAGACACAAACACTGTTTTTCAATCTTAAGTAAAGACGAGCAGAGAGCTGAAGAGGAGAGTGGAGTCACGAACAGATGGATGGATGGATCCCGCAGAATAAGTGAGAAACTGAGATATTTCTCAGACAGAGGAGGTGAAACTGAAGTTGAAACTATAAAAGAGGTGAAAGAAAGAAAGAAAATAACAGAGTCACAGCAGCTGCAGTGACAGTTTCAGCTGGTGTAAGAATAGATGCACGATCTACCAGCGAAGCTAAAGTCACACAGTCACACTAGTCGAAAAACGCACCGTTAGCTCTGAGTTTCCCCTTTTCCAACAGCTCTCAAACTAACCATAGAGTAGTGCGGACGCCAGACGTAAACGTAGCCAAAGTGATGCGTTTTAAAAACCAAAATGTGTTTGTGTGGAACGCAGCCTCAGCTAAGTAATTTGATCAAGGTTATAGATTCTTTGAGGTTATAGAACTGTTATATAAACTGCAGTCACACAGTTGTTTCCATATAAACCACACTGGCTGATTTCTTATTCATTTTCAGACAACAATGACAAAAATCTGTGGCAAGAAATAGAAAATAACAACAAGATCTCGCAGATGACAGCAAGTTACACAGTATTCCTGTGTAACACTGTGAAGCAACAGGCGCCACCGTTAAATATCTGCCCACTCGTCCATATGTCCACATGCAACAGACCGCGAGCTGTTCATAAAACAATGTCTACATTTACATCTCATTATCCAGCATCTTCAGCCTTGTTCTCTTTTTCAACAGCGAACGTTCAATCAAAAAACACATTAAGTAAAATTGAAAAACTTGGCAAATTTATTGCAAATAAATGCAAATTAATAAAATAAATCAGATACATAGGTATAGATGACATAGGACAGAGCTACGCCAGAAATCATGAGGAAATGGAAAACCTCATTTAAAAGATGTTTAGTAACGGACGTGTATCTTATTTCCAATGTGGAAACATCTGGATGGACATGAGCTGTGCCGTCTGACAAACACAGAATGACTCATAGCAGATCATGTTATAGGCAGTAGTTAATTATAGTTAACGAAAGTATGTACAATTATCAAATGTGATTCATTAATCAGATATATAATAAGAGTGCATGGATGGATGATAAGCTACTGACATCTTTTTGTAATGTAATATATTTATTTATATGTGCAAACCTTTACTGTTGTGTTTGTAAATCTGTGGCAGATTCCATCACGATCAGAAATCATCTCAAATTGTGGCTGATTTTTGTGCCTTTATCTGTGTGAGTGTCTCGCTCTCTCTCTCTTATCTTCCGTCTTCTTTTTTATTTTTCACATTCAAAACTGATATTGACATTCTGCCTCAGCGGTTGAAACGGACCCAGAGAGATTTGTGAGAGAAAAGATGTCATTTACTGGAGGAGACGAGGAGGCTCGGGATGAATAGACGACACAATGCAATACAGATAGAACTGGATCACCACAGGCCGCGCTTATACAATATGAGAAGACTTAGCAGTGTGTGTGTGTGTGTGTGTGTGTGTGTAGTTCAGATATTACTCATGTTCTGGGGATCCACGTCGGTTTGTCATATTATGGGGCCTTATCTTCCTTGTGGGGACAAAAAGCGACTCCCCGTACTGTTAATCGTTAGATTTAATGGTAAAGACATGTTTCAAGGTGAGGGTTACGGTAAGGTTTCGGGAGCACACCAGATGACGTAGGCTCTATGTCGAAACGTCCTACAGTTGCAGCCCAGCTGACTGCTACGGGAGAAAGACGAGTTTGCCGTACTCTGTGATACATTAAAGAATTAGTACGTTTTTAAATGCATCTGTATCTGTATCTTCAATCTCCACTGCTACAGCAACATGCTGGAACGTATACGGGCGCCGTAGCCGTCACTTCAGCCGTCAATGCTGCCTGCGTCGCTGCTACCGCCAGCTCTGTCTCCCCACATAGAGTTTAGAGGTTACTTTAATATGGGATTTCTTATCATCATAAATAAATGTCTGATTTATTTTTGGCAGATGGCAGCTGCTAAAATGGTTAAAAAATATATAATTATTATTATTTTTTTATTTGTGACATATTCAGATTCAGCCCAACCTGTTAAAATGGGAACGAAATGAAAACCAAGATGTTACGCAGCCGCCACGCATCGATTGTGTTCCTGGCCTAAGGTAAAGGTTAGGTTAAGGTTAGGGTATGGTTAAGTTAAGGTAAAGGTTGTGTTATAGTAGTTATGGTTAAGGTTATGGTAAGTCTCCAGGAAATTAATGTAAATCAATGTAATGTCCTCTGAAGTCATGGAGACACAACTCTCTCGCTGTCTGTGTGTGTGTGTGTGTGTGTGTGTGGTTCAGGTATTACTCATGTTCTGGGGACCTACGTGTGTTTGTCACGTGATGGGGACTTGTCCTCCATGTGCAGTAAATCGTTAATTTTAAGGTGAAGACACGTCTTAAGATGAGGGTAAGGGTTTGGGTTATAGTGGTAGTTATGGTTAAGGTTAGCGTAATGAATGCAAGTCATTGTAATGTCCTCTGAAGTCTGTGTGTGTGTGTGTTAGTGAGGAATACTGGAATAGTTATTGATTACTCATAAATACCTGCTAGACAGCAGCCCCCTGCACACACACACACACACACACACACACACACACACACACACACACACACAGAGCTTTTCAGCCTCTCCATCACTATGTCTTTGCTGGAGTGTGAGTCTTTTATCTTTAAGATCCAAGCATCAGAGACTGTCTTGTCTTTCTCAAAGTGCTAAATGAAGTGAAATGATGTTGGTCAAAGGATCTCACACACACACACACACACACACACACACACACACACACACACACAGCACCTGCAGTATGAAAGACAGGAGTGTGAACTAAAGTGTTCCTGTCTCTGTGGTTGACCACTTATAAAAACTGCCATTTTTTGAAATTTTATTTATTTGTTTTCTATCTTTGTTTATATAATTTTTGATTTTTTAAAACTGTTTCATTATATTATTTGTTAATATTCCTACGTGAATGTCTTCACACAGTAACAGATTTATAGTTTTAATCAGGGAATCTTTTCTGGTTGTTTGATTCATATCATATAATCAAATATACCTTTTAGTTGTATAATATAACCATCACCCTGACCACAAAGTTCCCCTGAAGGACATCAGTGTCCTCTGTGATAACTCTGCCCCTGCACAGCACATAGTGTTCCCTCGCTCAGCTGTGAACCAGGTCTTCCCCCTGTATCTCCTGTCCGCTGAAACGAGAGCAGTACGACTGAATTATCCCAACAATTCATGTGCAGAGCGGAGGAACAGTTCAGCAGTAATTTAGCCGAGCATGTACGGCATGCAATGAAAAATAGGACTAAAGTAATGGTTCCATTTGTACTGTGCAAACGAACTTTAACAGCAGGCTGGCCTGAGGGGAATGAGCAGCGATGAAGCAGACTGATAAATAAGAGAGAGAGAGATGGGAGAGAGAGGAGAGGGGTCATCAGTTCTCCGGAGACTGGAAAGATTCATAGATGTGTTCTTTATCAATAATGTAACGAGAGAGAGGAGGAGGGTACGGGGGCTGAGAGGGAAGCAGAACAACAGAGAGAGAGACGACAAAAAAAGACATGAAAAGGAGAAACCGAGAGAGCGCTACGAGAAAAAAAAGAGGATGAGAGAGAGAGAGAGAGAGAAAGAGCTGGATGCAGTGAAATGTGGAAAAGGCCACAGTGAAGCCATGAGGCTCCAGCCGGCTGTTCCTGCTGCTGCTCTCATCGACCCGAGCTCTCTCTCATTCATCCCAGCACAATTCAATTCATGCAGCTTTATTGACATGATGAGACCGCTCTTACTGTACATTACCGAGAGTGTCGGCACAAAGCACGACATCAATACGTCTCAAATAAGACGACACACATAAACAAGAACCGCAGTGATTTGTCTGAAAAATAAAAGTTATTGGTTTGGTATTGACCATTGAAATGTGCCTAGTGCAAACTAGAAATTCATGCATGTAGCGCAATGTAATAATGAAAACATGCAACTACAAAATGTCAATGCTTCTGCAACTAGGATGTTGTATTTTTAGCTTTTAGCTTTAGCATGCACACTTGAGTTCATGTCCTCTAAAAGGTTTTCATCAGACCAGGAGTCACAGGACTTTCTCAACCCTGAAAGCAAAACTGGAGCTGTCAAACAGCAGACAGATATATTTTGGGATGGCAGGACATTACATCAGAATAAGAAAGTAAATTTACCAAGTACATGCATGTCAGGAATGTGTTTTAATGCAGTTATCGGTACATTTTTTAAATGAAAAAACAAAATTAGTAATCGTAAATTAAAGAATTAAAAATGTGTAATCCAAAGCAGAATATGTATGACCTCCAGATATTTATATAAAATATGAAAAAATTAATTTAGTAAATACAATAAAAACTCTATATACATTTGAATTTACAAGGGAAAGTGTTTTTGTTAAATGTGTTAAATTTGAATAGTGTGCAGAAGTATTTGGATGCAGTGCACATAAGTACAGAGAATGGAGATGTGTTAGGTTAGAGGCAGTGTGATGCATGACACCTTAGCCACCCATTAATCCAGATGTCCATCCAGATGTAGCGCAAGAAATCAAAAGCAAAAGAAATCAGCAAAAGAAAATGGACATTTATGTGTGTCTCCATCCACTACCCTCGTGAATACTGGAGTTGGTTTGTCACGATTAATCGCTGGGGATGTTGAACACTTTTTGTTTCGTTCCTGTTTTATTTTGTATTATTTCCCTTGTGTCTTGTGGTTATTTTACTTCCTGTGTTGTTGATTGTCCGCCCTGCCCTGATGTGTTTCACCTGTGTTCAATTACCCTTGCCTCCCTTGTGTGTGTTTAGTCTCTCTGCTCCCCTTTGTCTGTGTCGGTTCGTCACGTTTTCTGTGGTTCTTCTGTCCGGCCTGTTTTGGATTTTTGAAGTCGTTCCAAGTGTTTTTGGCTTTTCAGTTTTTGCTTTTCTTTTCCCTATGATTTTGGATTGTCAGCATTTTCACCGTTTTTGTAAGTTTCTCTTTCTTCTTAATTTAATAAATCACCACTTACTTTAGATGGTCTGCATTTGTGTCCCTTATACTACAAAACCTGACGGGTGCCATTTAAACCATCACAGGAGAAGTTCCTGTGGGTTTTTGTAGCAGATAATAATCATACCATTTTAAGAAGAAAAAGTTACAAATATTTGCATCCAGACTTTTAAAACTTGTAAATATTAAACCTTTTTTTTTCAGTCACTTGCGGCCAGTGGAAACAAGCTGTGAACACCACTGAGATATTATCACCTTATAAAGCTGATATTTGGCAAATGTGCTAGGAAACAGTTTTTCCAGCAGACACAGCAACACTCACTTAGAGTTGGGGCTTTCTGGTATTATACATGCTGGCTCAGTGGATTGTGGATTTAATTGCTTACACCTGTGCTTTTCCTGCCATGACAAGTGTCATTAAAAAAAAGGGCCTGTGCATCTGGTGCTCCACATTTTCTGTTTTCAATGCAACTTAAATACATTCGTGCCAGTCACAGTTTTGATTGCACCGGCGTGCACCATGGGTCCTAAATGATAATTCAGACGTGGAAGCCGTGGAGAAGTGTTATGAGCTAAGGTAATCTTGTTTAAATGAGTAATCGGGCCCCATTCGGACTGCATTAACATTACAGGGGGAGGTAGGGAATAAAATATTATAAAAAATATTCACTGTGCTCCTCGGTAATTAAGCTCATTGTTCCAGACTGTGTTTAAACCGTGAACTGTGAAACCACAGGATGTGAGCTATAATAGACTTTCTGCAGGACTCGCCACAAGACAATGCAGATACCAACCTGCCTGTTTCCATTTATTAGATTAGCAGAAACATTTTTGATTTACTCCATTTTCACACAAAAGCAGCTTAAAAAAAACAAACAGAAAAACTAAGCAACAAAAAAAACAAACAAAGCAGAAGGATAAGCAGCTTTTCCTGAGGGGAAAACTCAGAGAGAGGAAACAGAAAGTTTAAAACAGTAGGAAATTGTAAACCATCATGTCAAAGCTTCACTCATTTATTTCGAGCCGTTACGGAGCTAAACAACTAAAAAACACTTGCGTCACCATATCACCAACCAGTGCTGTTGCTGACGTGTTAGCAAACAGTCGGCTAGTTTTACATCCAACACACAAGGTAACAGCTGAGAAATGTACGTCCACTATTCACTCTCCTCGTTACTGTGTTTGGCCTCTAGAAAAATATTGGACTCTAGCAGCTAAACTTTTACATTGTTCAGTAACTCGTCTGTAAACTGTAAGTCGAGTTTCTTAACAGCATAATGACATTCATATAAATGAGATCTGCGACACCTTTCACATAACACAAAGTCATTTCATCCACTGACAATATAAAAAACGTATTAGTGCAGCTTTAAGTAAAAAAACTAGATAAATATATGTGAAGCAAAGAACCGGGACAAGAAAATTCAAAATATGGAAAATTATTATGAAAAATGAGAATCTAAAAATGTAAATTTACAGCATAAATACAGTGTGTCTGACCACACAGATGCATCATTATCACTTCATTTAACTTGTAGAATGAAAAATTCATTTGGCAGTCATTGAAGTGGAAGAACATTTTCTCTCTCTGCTTACCTCTGGGTATCAATTCAATGACGAACGCTGTCTGATAGAAAATAGTTTTTTTTTTTCCTGCTTTTTCTATCCAACTTCTGCCCTTCAGTGTTTTACAGAGAAAGACACGAAGTACACACTCGCTGTCACACCGACCTGAGCAACGTGTCGTGTTGTAGCTCACAGTTTAGGGAACACTGAACGTCTTTGTTGATATCACTTCTTCCCTTCACCATCTGTTTTAAAGTGGATACCAGGGACCTGCAAAACCTGACTCACCGACTGAATAAATGCATTTCCGTATGGGTACAAGCCACACACACACACACACACACACACACACACAGTTATGGTACAGAGGAGGGTTGTGTCGACACTGAGGCAGATGGGTCGTAATTAAGCGGCGCGTTAGTCACCTGTTAGCCGTGTCTGAAATCACTTCCGTGTTCGCTGATTCATACGTGATGAAAACTCAGTAGTGTTCCCTAAACCGAGTAGTAAAATGGGACGTCTGACATTTATGATTCATCATAATTTTCTTTTTTTGTCACAACCAGCAGATGTTGTCTCACATGACTGTAATTTACCCGTCAGTCACCCGAGGTGCCGAGGCGAATCATTTCGTGGTAGGAAAGTCGCGCGCGGAGCAGTTTTCATTCAGCTGTGTGATGTTTGAGTGCTCTTCATTGTGCGCCGTACGCTTCAGACACTCAAACGTAATGGCACAAAGTGAATGCGGTGTAACACAGTGGGTAGTAAATACGGAGCAATTATGGACACAGCCTATCAACACGTCATGTAGCATCGAATTCCCCAGCCTCACAGCGAGTGTGTGTTTATGCGTGTGTCCCGTCATATCAGAAATTTGACACTGACAGAAGGTGTGTTTGCTAATTCTCTGCTCCAGCGATCCTCGACTCCTTTAATTACATCCCTGTGTCTTTCTCCTGTCTGTCGGTGCTGCAACACTTCACTGCTCCGTCTGCTTTTGTGACGATGTCGTGTCCAACATGACATTTCCTCTCCTGTCTCTACTCCCTGTGTGTGTGTGTGTGCGTGTGTGTGAGACTCTATTTACGGCAAAGCTTTTACCTGACAGTGTCACATATACATTCCTGCATACAAAATACACACCTGTCACTTGTGTGGGTTGGGGTTTTTGTACTATCCTGAACACACACACACACACACACACACACATTGGAAAAGCTGCAGCATTGAATCCTCTGACTCACACATCATTACTTCAGTCAGTTATCCATTACTTGTGTGACGTGAGTGATGTATATCATACAGCGAAACGCATACCTCCGCCAAGGCCAAACAATCCTGCACACGTCTGTCTCGCACTTGTAATAGAAAAACTGTGAAGTGATAAAAAAAAAGAATCCTGGATCTGCCTCTTTAACCAGATCAGTTACTTAAGGTTCAGTACTCTTTTAATAATCCTGCAAACAAACAAACAAACAAACAGACACGAGTTAAAACATGAAGCATAACCTCATTGGTGAAGGTAATTATTTATCAAAATGTTAGATTTCCATTAAGGCTACTCAAGTAAATTCGGCGTTGAGTTAATCTGATTAGCTTCATGCTACAAACCTTAAACACAATTTTAATTAAACCACAACTCAGTTAATCACTTGTCAAACACAGGTGTGATTGATTACATTAATTATCGCTGCATTCTGTTCATTCTATTCTATTCAGTTCCTCGGCCGAGGCCAAACAACCCGACACACGTCTGTGAGATCCGAATTATTATCTGGATCTGCACCAAACTGAACTGTAACGACGCCCTATGTTGCCTGTGTTTGATCAGATCGGCACGAACATTTAACGGATTCTTCCGAGGCCCGTACCCCATCCCTCCACCGAGATGGTGCAAATCGGTTCAGCACTTTTTGTGTAATCCTGCTGACAAACAAACAAACTGTGTTTTCTTGTAGCAAATAAAAAGCTGTTATGATGATATTGGAAGAATTAGTGTATGCTAGTCAGATGTGTTTATAAAAAGCTCATTTGGTTGCCAGGTCCAACGTGATATCAGTCAGATGTAGGTTAACAGCAGTAAATTGTTTTCCAGACCAACACAGGAATGAATCATGTTGAAAAGTGCGACCAGCTGTTCTCATCACTGATACTTCGTCGTGCTGAATCCCTCCAATATGGCCACCAGAAGGTTTTGTTTTTTTCTCTTCTCATCCCCTCACAGTCCTGTGTAACTGAGCCGTGTGTTTAGTTTGTGTGTTTCTGTCCCTGTGTGTCCGACAGGAGGGCGACTCTCTCGGGGCGATGGAGAAGGTTTGTCGTCAGCTGACCTACCACCTCAGCCCCCACTCCCGCTGGAGGAGACAGGGCCTGCTGAAGAGGAAGCCCCAGGCCTGGTGAGTGTCTTTCTATGGTTGTGAAGCCGCCGTTTTTCATTGTGAGGACAATTACATCTCCGATTTATTGATAAGGTATGTGCCCAAACGAGAATTGAGTTCTGCGGGTGGAGGCCTGCCGGTCCTCCCCGAGGTCAAGGCCTGTGACGAAGGGTTCGGTATTAAAGCCCCGACACTGTGACTCTTTAACTTCCTTTAAATCTCTTCTTGAAACAAGTTTCTTTGTCTCAGCCTTTGGTAACGTCTCACATGTATTTTATTGATATTGTCTTATCCCTTATTATTGTTTTAACATAATTTATTGCCTCGTTTTACCTACTGTCAGATCTTTTTGCATAATGTTGATTTGACCTTTTTCTTGTAAAACAATTCGTAACTTTAAGAAAAGTGCTATTAAAATAAAGTTTCATTGTTATTATTAATTTGGTATTGTGAGGACATTTTAGTGTTGTGAGGACACTTTGGCATTACAAGGACACTTTGGCATTACAAGGACACTTTGGCGTTGTGAGGACACTTTGGCGTTGTGAGGACATTCTGGGTTGGCTCTCACTGGTCAGGGTTGTGCTCAGGCATCTGTGTTTGATGGTGAGTTTATTGTAAGGGTGTGTGTGTGTGTGTGTGTGTGTGTGTGTGTGTGTGTGTGTCTCTTTGGTTTCATTAACATCTCAGTGTGTCACCAATCACCAATGTGTCATCATCTGCTGCTCCTTTGGACGCCATGGGAAAAAAATCCACTGATGTCTCTGTCTCTCTCTTTTCTCGCCCTCGCTGATACACAGTTGGAGACGAAATCACTTCCCTCCGTGTCACCTTCACTGTCTCGCTTTGCCTTTTTGTTTCCCTCGTGCTGTCAAACAGACTCCGTCTCTATGATGCACATTATTGTGTAAATTCAGTTTTTATTTGTGGTGTTTTGTTTGGATTTCAGTGACCTTTATTCAGAGGACTGAACTTGAAGTTTTGTAGAAACCTCATTCTGAGTGTCTGCAGTGTTGCACGGTGTGTAACTGTATTTCCTGGGGCGAAGCGTGACATAAACCTCAAGTGTAAAACAATGCCTGTTGCATCAATATGTTTCACTTGATGATGGTTTTGTTCATTGTAATTGTATTTCTCTGCTCTCTGGTGCAAAGTATTTAATGGTATTGTTTAATTGGATTGGTGTATACTGAATTATCACATGGAACATTAGCGAACAAATGGAGCATTAACGGTGTAAAAGAATAACCCTAAATGAGAATTAACTCATCATCTTCAGTTGAGTACTTTGTCCACATCAATACCATCAGCTTCATCAGCAGAAGTAGAAAAGAACATGGGGTTTTACCAAAGACAAATATTATAACTTCACTCTCAGCCTCCCAAAATCTAACAGTTGTAAATATTGTCATGGCGTCTTCAGGTACGTAAGAAATCCCCAAACGAAAACAGCTTTTCTGTGACTATTTCCCAGAGTAACTGCATCTGTCTGCACATTTAAATGTAGAAGTTTAGAAATGAATCAGAAAGAGCGTCACAGTTCGGCTCTGTAAACATACAAATATTCAACTTCCATCACATTTACTGCTTCATTTCTCCGTCTAAATGTCCCGTGTTTGCAAATGCACTCAGACTATTGGTTGACACAGTCAGAGAGCGAAGCATTCGGCTCCAGAAAACTTTGTTCACGCTGCAACAAAAAGTTATTTTCAATATCAGTTAATCTGAGGATTATTTTCCTGATTAATAGATTCATATTGTTTATGATTCATCAGCAAACGTTCCAAAACACAAACACAATATCGATTTGTCATAATGTAAGCGGACAGGAAGCTGGAAGCTTCAAATTAGTATCAAAATAATTGCCAATTCATTTCCTGTCAAATCTATTAATCACTGCAGCTTTAATGTCACTTGTTGATTGAATTCAATGCCACAGTTTAGATGCATAAAAACAACAATAATAACCACATTAATAGCAAAGTAGTATAATAAAACATATTTGTGTCCATAATAATATTATTAAACTTCCTTATAATAAAAAGAAAAGAGCTTTTCTATCGCTGTTGTAAACCTGATCCCTGTGTGACGCAGCACAACCTGAATCCATCAGACCTGCTATAAAACACGTCCTGCTGCGAGCAGATGGTAGCCGGACACATTCGGAGAGAGGATTCCCCACCGTTGTGTGAATAGAGGATCGGTTGTTATGAACGCTCCCCTACACAACAGCAGACAGGGGAAAATAACAATTCAACCTGCCGTGTGTGTGTGTGTGTGTGTCGGTGCTTTCAACTAAAACGATCGGTGGCTTTTGTTTTATCAAACAGTCTCCAAACAAATGCTGTCAAAGCAGAAACTCACCTATAATGGAATTAAATGAAGCTGGAGCTAAAAATTAAAATGAGTTTGGTAATTATCTTAAGTAATTCTGAACTGGTGGATGGGATTTAATCAGCGCGGCGTTGCAGTCGGCACTTCACGCTGTCATGAACTCCAGTCAGAGTGATTAGCCAGAGGAGGGACGGGCCCCATTTACTCTGAGTCTCGGGGCAAGGGATGAGATTGAATCATCCTTTTGCATGGAACACACTCCATTAACGCCCTCCCTCCCCACACACACACACACACACACACACGTCTTCATGTTGATTATGTCACCCCTTCCTGGAGCCAACAAAAAAAAGAAACTTGTTTCTCCACAGATGAAAAACAACCAGCAGATAATGAGAGAATTTTCACTTCTTTTATTTATTCCTTAAAAACGTCGACGTCCATCAGCGAATATTATTAATGTAATATAGTGTCACAGACCTGACAGTCTCTGTTTGTGCGTGTTGCTGCTGCATATGTGAAAATGGTTGTGTAGAGTTTTGTGTGTCTCCTGAAGGAGCTGTGTGAAGTTTAATAAACGGGGGGGGGGGCTGCTGCTGCTGCTGCTGCTGCTGCTTGTTTACGTACCGGAGCCACCGACGACATACGAGCACGTTAGACTGACTTTACGAACAGATACCACGGATGTAGCTTGTAATTAACGTTAAACAATACAGACCGATGAACACAGGTAGTTTGTGATTTTAATGATTTCATTTACTTACTCGAAATGAAGCAAATGAAGAAAAATCGCAGTCAAAGAACTGATTGAGAGGAAATGTGCAGCTGAGGTCAAGTTGATCTAATAAGCTCAGCTATAAAAACGTAGCTAAGCTAACTTTCATTTCCAGCAACACAAGTTTAACAGGCAAATAGAGAAACTGTCAGAAGAGCGAATGATGAACGAAAGGATTCTTTCCTCTGATTTTCTTTCTACGATTAGTGATTCTGCGATCACGTTTCTTTGACGCCGATACCGATACTGATCATCTATGAGTGAGATCAGCGGATACGGATCATTTTTGTCGTGCGTTGCAGATGGCGTACGTCATATCAGTCTCACACACTTTGTAAACACCACACTGCACAGCACACATTAGCCACAGGTGGTCGGTGACTAGATCTGCTGATCACGTATATTTAATGAAAATCGGCCGATCGATCGGGTCATCCGTATTAACATTAGCTAAGTAGAAAACATAATTGAGTTCACAGCAGCTGCCACCAGCTGTTAAGCAGGAATGTTTTCTCGCCTGTTACTCAACATATGAGTCGAAGTCATGAATCAATCAATACACCGTTGGTACTAACATGACAACTTTGGCCGTTCCATTTGTTGTCATCGGCTCTCTTCCACAGAAAGAAGTGAAGTAACCTCTGTACGACAGTGTTGTAGGAATGCAGTGCCAAAGCGGTGGCGTGGTAGTTGTTGATGAGTTTGGCTGTCAATCACCGCAGACTGACCCGACTGACCACGTCGTAAAAACCGGTTCATTATTTCCTGTTACTGAGTCATTTTACTAAGCGAGCGTCAGTTCACACTCAGGGAGACGGGCTCTAAACACGAGGAACTCTTAAATTAAAAATGATTTCCTCGCACCGTTTTTAATAGTCACAACGCTGAGATCTAAATGGCAGAGAGGTTAAAGAGATTTTTAATTAAGACTGCAGTAATTGAAACATGTCGGCACGCTGAACATCTCCCTGTTGCAGACGAACCTTTCTCTCACCGTGAGCGTAAATTGGTCTTTTGTTTTATCTTTAACCTTCGAACACGCTTTTCTGTTGCTTCGTGAACACTTACACGGATAAATCCTGATGGTAATGAGAAATACGTCTCTCCATTTCTAAGTGTGTGTGTGTGTGTGTGTGTGTGTGTGTGTGTCCACTGTGCAACAGTAGTGTTACTCTGAGGTTGGTCTGCTGCTTTTAGCTTTGTGCGTCTCGGGTGTCGACAGTTGACGGGACGATTCACCTCTGTCACATGTGACCTCTGCACACGAGGAAAACTCAGTGAAGAAATAAAACTCTGTACCTCAGCACTTCGTCACGCTTTTAACTCTTCAGTATATTTACTGTAACATTGTGGTGCAGTTTGCATAGAATAAGGAAATGCAATATCATCCTGACCAAAGGAAATTAACATAAAACACAGATTCTTGAGTACGTGTATATTCAAATATGGGTCGGTCCCAGGTGACACTCAGTTTCCATCTGCTCAAAAGTAAAAAAAATACGCCTTATTTTTGTTTTTCTTGAATAAAGCCGCTATTAAACTCACGATTATTACTATAACAATTACTGTGTTTAGCTAACGTGGTACATTTAATGGCCATGTTCCTCATTATAAAGTGTTTTTTATATATATTTATAATTAGCCCCCCATTTTCTACAAGGGTTTAGTGTTTTATTTGTTTGTTTGTCTGTTTGTTTGTTTGTCAGCAGGATTACATAAAGAGTACTGAACCAATTTGCACCACACTTGGTGGAGGGATGGGGGATGGGCGAAGGAAGAACACGTGAAAGTTTGGTGCCGTTCTGTTAAACGGGCAGATCTGGGATTTATTTATTTTTATCACTTAACATTGTGAGAGAGGCCGATGTGCTCTCCTGACTGCCATTCTAGTTTATTAACTAATTATCGTATTTATATATTTCTACATATTAATTCATGGTCTCGGCTCATCTCATATTAAATCTTTGTATCTCTCACATGTGATCATAATATCATACATGACCTTTTTTATATTATTAATTAACCCTTCATAAACAAATCAAACAGTCGGTAGATTCGAGCTCCTTGGATTGTAAACGACATGTTTCCGTTGTTTCACCTGCTGCAGTGAAGCTGACGGCAAAACCACAACAAAGAAAGTGGCTTAATTATTTATCATGCATTTGGGATGTCCGGCTTAATGGCACCTCCATCAGGACGTCTTTGTAACAGGTTTTTTAAAAATTATATTCACCCACAAACTTGGCTTTAGTCTCCACTGGATGTGTCGCTGAGCTGCCAGCATCATGACTCACATAATTTAGACTCGTGTGAACGGAGATGAAGGTAAACAGGAGGAGAAATGACCAGATCTCATGCAAACAACTCGTCAGCTGTCAGGTCGAGATTTTTTATTATTAGCAGGAAAATACTTCCAAGAGCAGAAGAAGTTGTTGATCCTTCATGGGAAATATTCCTCTCTTCCTCTTTTGGATGTGGAGACGCTTCTAGACTCCCAGGTTCAGGTCTTACATCACCGACAGCGTACTGGACAAAGAGGGGTGTGTGATCAGATCCAGCTGGGCCTGGCAGCTCTGGTTCTGGATCTGAACTTGTTTTTGGATCAAAGTGATCAAAGTCCAGATGAACAGGATTTCAGTGGCGGTCAAAGAGACAATGCTGCTGTGTAGGGAGGACCGTATATAAAAATGTAAATAAACCGGCGGTCAGTTTGTTATTGTCTATTCAACAAGAGAAGTTGTGATTGAGATTCAAGAGGGAAAATAGAAAAGAGGGAAGATTAACAAGGCTCACTGTTCCCTGTCTGGCTGCGTAACAACAGCTCCTTTCAGTGGATTCAACGCGTCCTCTGAAACGAGGCAGCTGCACAGCTGAGTGTCCGGCAGACCTGCTCTCCTCTCTGCTTTACAACCGAGGTCTGGGACCCCCGCAGAGGAAACTGTGAGGTAAACAGTGTGACAGCGTATATTCTCAGGGCAGGGTTACTTTTAGCAACATAAGGACGAGACAAGAAATTAAGCTTCATTCTGCCCGTCAGCTGTGTTTGACTGGAGTCGAACTCTGGGGTGGGAAGACGGAGCCAGGAGACAGAGAAGCAGATGGAAACGAGTCAAACACCGACATCATCCACAAATATCTTCATGAGATAATCGGAGGCGATGGCCAAGTTATAAACCCGGTGACTTCATGCAGCAGTAATTACATTCACAACCAGGTTGTTATTCCCACAGTGTCAGCTGTCGTTCCTGTCTGTTGCATCATACTTACCTGGTTAGCAGCTGAGAACATCAAAGACGTCCAGGAACAGGTTGCAAATAAAAAAACTCCGGTGTTGCCAAATTTATGTGAAATAGAAAAACAACTTCAATCACTGGTTTGGGTTTTTACCTTCAGATGAAGTGGTTGAGATAATCCGGCTTCTAAACTGTTGTCTTATTTACAGCAGTGCACCCCAGTCCGTTACAGACAGTCGGCCAACTTCTTCTTCACTTCCTCCGACGTGAAAACAACTTTTTCAAGTTCTCGCTGGACGGCTTTGGGTACGCTTGTATTTTGTCAGTTTACTGCCTAAAAATTGGAAGTGTCCCCACAATGTAAATGCACATATTCGAGAAGCCGATGACGAGTTCCCCTGTTAGATACCAAAACACCGATCAGAATGTGATTGATTAATTCACCTGCCGCTTTCTAAACAAACATGCAGCTGCGGCGGCTTCAGGCCTTCTGACCCGGTCATGAAGTCCTAACCAACGAGAGAGCCAGCTAACTGTTTCTCTGCCTGCAGACAAACAAAATGTTGGATAACTCTATGTTCATGGTTTTTAGGACAATAGCTCTTTCATTTCTGAAGCAAATTTGAAGGAAAGAAGAAGAAAATGAGGCTAAAATTAGAATTGGAAGAGAAAATATATTCAATGAAAGAGATTAAATAGAACATTTTAAAAAGCCGATATGTTTGGTTTTCTCTGATGGTGTAGGAGGGCTGAACAACCTGAATGAGCATCTGCTTGTTTTACTTTCCCTATCAAACTATATAACAGTATCTTTCCAAATCCCAAATCTCAAAAACCTGATTTCTTTTTATTATTTTTGCTATAACTAATAGAAATTAGCTCCAAAAATAAAACCCAGACTTGGTTAAAAGTGTTAAAAATGGAGGCAGTTGTATCTGTTTTTAATTTTAACAACACTAACTAGTAAATCTGATTTTATCTGTTAAATCTGCTGTTTTTTTCTGGCAGCAGAACAAACTGTAAACTGACATCCAGTCAGTCTGAATCACTGAGAGCACAGAGCATCATTAGCATTCATTCTGAGTCGTGTTCCTGGTGACCTACTGAATGTAAGTCCTGTATTCACCCTCCTTTTTTTTAGCTCTTTTGGTCTCCACCACGTCCCGAAAGAAGTAGGCTACGTATCTGGGTCTTTAGCTGCTAAATGCTCCACCAGTGATCAGGAGCTCGTCACTATCTTTGTCCACCTGCCGTCTGATGCACAGGTAGTTACCGGGCAGGTGTTCGCTGGGTTTATCTGGGCTCGAGCTGAACATGGCCGCCTGCTGTGGCTGGAAACGCTTGTTTGTGATCATTCAGAGCAACGCTCTTCACATTACATGTCGTCAGTTGATATATTCTTAATAAAAACTGATTGATTAGTGCAGATTACGGGTATAAATCATATATATTAGCACTGATGAATACTTGCTGAAGTGAATGCTGTTGCTGAAAGGAGGTCCAGAAACTGCATCCACTGCAACAAGGTTGGATGCTGACTCACAAATCAAGGAGTAAACAACTGCCTGTCTGCTGATCCTTCGGACCTGAATCTGTCCGTCTCCTCCGACTCTCGCTTTTGTGTGATTTTTTCCAAATGGCTCGTTTCATTTTCCTGATGTTGGAAGGAAATAATGAGGTCTTGCTGTGGTTTTACTTGACCACAACATTGTGTTCCATGGAAACTCATTACACACAGCTGTATGGCTGCACACACACACACACACACACACACACACACACACATACACACAGACCTACATCTTGCTTCGTCTGTGTGTCTGTCTGCCTCGTTACCCGTCCACCAGCTTGTTGCCAGCTTGGTCTGCCGCCTGCTGACTGGCTGACTGTCGCTGCCACGCCAACAGATTTATTGGCTGCCTCCCACCTGCGCTCTGACAGCCAGCAGAGAGAGAAGTTGAGCGTTGACTCAGGATGTCTGTGCCTCTCTCTGCTCCGTCTTTCCCCTTGATTTCTTTCGTCTGCTTCGTCTCAACCAGCAGGGAGGATATTTACCCTTCAACATATATATTCAGACATTTTTGCATCTATGTAGGAGAGAGGGAGACATGAATAATTAAGCAGGCGGTTCGGGTTCAGGCCGTACAGGCTAGGCTTTAATCTGAAGCAGCTGATGGCTAATATGCAGCATATATTAGATAGTCTGATATCCTAAAGCCACTATTCTGCAGTACGATTAAAATATTAAGGACGTGCATGAATTGACAGAAACCCCAGTCGACAGAGAAGCAGCAACTGCAATTATTGGAAAATAAAGCATTGCGAGTTTCTAACACATTTTCGATGTCTGTAGGAAGTCATTGATTCGTCGGCTTGAACCCTTTGACACTCAGTCACTGCTGATGTTGTTGTAAACCTCACGCAAGCATCTATTTACACTGAAGGAGAAAAGCTCTGACTGTGGAGGGGGTTTGATATTTTTAGTGTTATCTGTTGATGAACGCGTGGTGAGGCCTCGGAAGCTTTACAGAGATCTACGAGTGATGCGGAGCAGGTAAAATGAAATAGCTGCTTTTTCTTTTTGTGAAACTGAATGAAAATATTAAAGTTGTCGGCCATAAAACCAAAACAATGAGCTTAAAAATGCTAAAATGCTGTGTAGATCTGAGAGAAACTGCAGAATTTAGTGTTTATTTTTTGTGGGTTCATTTCTACAAGTGACATCTTTCACATACAAGTAGCATGTGGTCAGTTGTTAATACAAAAATATTGATCATAGCAGCTTTAAAATATTTTTCCCAAAAACTGCAGTTCCTTTAATGGCCACTAGAGTCTGGCTCCAACAGTGAGTCAATCCCCATAGACTCCCATGTTAAAATGTCCAACTTTACAGCAGAAATAAACATGTTTACAGCCTGGTACAAACCAGCATGCACTGAAGTCTCAGCTCCACACATGCCCGTCCTCTTTGACCATTTTTGGATTATTCGGGAGTTAGGGGCGGAGTCAGGCACTGCCAAGATGGTGACGGTAGAGCAGCGCACTCTGAGCTTCAAAACTGCTCTTCAGAATTATTTACAGTTTATTGGCCCAAACAATGTAAACATAGACCTTTTTAAATGCTGATCTGTTAAAAACATGCGGTTGCCAGTTAAATTAGCAACATATAAAGATCATTTTGTCCCATTTAATCAATTTAATCAGTGGAGTCCAGCTCTATAACATTTATGGGCATAGACTAATATACAAGTAATGTTGTGATGTAAGTAGCATTTGTTGATGGCTTTGGACATTTCAGCTGTCACTGTGTAATATTTTTCAGACGCTTTTACAGCATTAAAATGTCTCCTGGGTGTTTTGTGCCAGTTTTCATTGTTTTGAAATCGTGACACTTTCATTTTGAGGTTGTGTAACAGCAGATCGTCTGTTTTAACTTGGGCTTTCTGTCTTTCTTCTTTACCCGCCCCTCTGTCAACTTTGGTCAAGTTTGAGCTCCAGTGGGAGAAGGAGTCGGCCCCTGTGACTCTCCTACAGGGTTTTTTTTTTTTTTAATCATATGCTGCACCTGTAGAAAGACGCCCTCTCTCTTTCTGTTTCCTGCTAATATTTAGGAAGCTGCAACATTTTCTAATGTCAGACCCCGGCGTTGCATCGCTCATATCGAGATGTCATGCCCATTTTCTGTGTTTTAAAAGGATATCAGTTGTTATTTTCAGACTTGCCTTGAGCCTCCAGGTATTATACGTGCAGTTAGACGCACTCAGTCCAACCATGAAAACAAAGGGATCCAAATATGTTTATAATATAAACACACAAGTATATTCAATCCCAACAGCCCTGATTATTAGTTATAATTAGAAAAATAAACAATAAAGCTTCTATATGCCCTCAGATAAGATGTAAGACTGACAGTTACATGTGGTCAAAAACTATATGGTAGCTCTCTACCAGGGGCCGACCTCTGAATACCTCTCATGAAAAGGGGAAACATGAGGCAAGAGGGCGTAGACTCGGGCAAGACTCCATGTTCGATTTCTACATTAAAATAAATCAATAAACCCATTCGCCAAATGCAAAGCACAATCAGCTTAACATCTGAATATCCTATGGGGCAATAAAAAAATAACAATTGCACAATATTTTGACATGAAGAATTTGGCTCCTACAGGTTATCAATATTATTCCTCAGGCAGGACGGCTTTGGCTTCCCTTTTGTCTTCCTCTTGCTCCTCTATTTCCCTGTGCTATTGTTATCAGTTTAATTTCCCAGTTGAATTGTGTCCTGTGGTGTTTAATATGTCAGCATGCTGCTTTCTACAGAGCAAGGCCTTATCCTCCCTCTTGACCAGCGTCCTCAGAGACCGCTAAATTAATATTTATTCTGCATTTGAATAAAGACTTTTATTTTTATTTTGACACTGTTCCAGCCCTTTTATCATTTGGCCCCTCTTGAATTCATTGCAAAACATGAAAAGTCTGTTTTGAATTGGCGCTGCCCAAATGACAAAATAAAAAAAATTTAAAATGGGAACTATAGCCTTCAAATATTAATGCAGGCTATGACTTACAATGTGGTGATAAGGACGATTCAAAATTTATCTGAGCACTTCAAAAGCACTTGGATTCATTTTCTCTCTCCCTTTTCTCGTTAGAGTCCAAATCTTTTTTCTTTCCCTGGACTCGTCCTCTGAATCATTCTCTCTGCCTCCGTCTCGGGTCCCAAATTGTCCACTTCTGCCTTCCCTCTCTGAACAGCATTGTTCCCCCGAGGCTGTTGCTGACTTTACAATAACTCTTGTGTGTTCATAGCTCACAGAGGAGAACAGGGAAAAACAACGAAAAGCACGTTTCTAAAAATATATGGGATTACGACAGAAACCGCTGGTGACGCTGTGTGAGTAGGAGGCGATGAAAGATTCAGTAGAAAAGGTGATTCAGGCGGATTATGCGTTTATTAGGTTTTAATGATCTTCTCTCACGAGGCTTAGAAGAAAAAAGTTTTTGAATCTGTGAGTTCAGATGGTGTAGTGGATCACGTGTCTTTAATCCCACCACTTCCTTCTCACTTTAACACCTCAAAAAGTGATTCGGAGAGGTATTAATCTTGGCACCGCTGTTGCAAAGAAGACTATAGTACACTTCACTGCACATTTTTATAAAGGTGACCACCCAGTTTGAAATATAAACCCTGATCTCTGTTAGACACCTGTTGCATTAACAAATAGAAAAGTTCTGGTTTTTATTGATCTTGTAGAAATAAGGATAACTGACTGTCAGTTTTTAGAAAACAATTAACTTGGTCCCAGCATGTCCAGAGCTGAATTTCTGTCCCAGTCTGACCATGGTTCTCTCCAGCTCGTGAAAGCCCATCTCTGCCTCCTCCTACATCGGGGGTTTTTCTCTTTTCCACAGAGAGTTTCCACACTTATTCCAGTTGTTCCACCCAACTGTCATCTCTGCTAGCGGGGGAAAGCTACTGATAGCTACATGGAACAACAAAAGCACTGTCCTCTTTCTGTTTTGACCTGTTTTGACACACTTCCTTTTTGCCCTAAATTCACCCTTAATTTTCTATGAAATGCAGTGCCCCATGGGAGATACAGTTTGTATAGTGAAGGGGCACATACCATTTAGGCTCAGTCCATACCGCAGTGGCCTGGGTTAGCATTATATTGTGCAACCAGCATTTACTTCACAGTTAAAACTAAACATTGTCTTTAACATATAAATGTTTATGAAAATGATAATTCTTTATTATTATGCAGCACAGTCACATAACAACTATTGTGGTGAAGCAAAGACATTCAAATGTAACCTTCACTGTCTGTCTGTGATGTAAAGCTGACTGCTGTATGGTGACATAGTGCTACACCAGTCATGCTCTGAATGCGCCGGCATTGCTGAACATGAATACATAAAGTGCATTTGAATCAGATAAAAGAGGACTGATGGTTCGCCATCTCCGCCTCCAGCCTGGCCTCCTCCACAACACAACATCGTCATCTGTTTGTGTCTCAATGTGACTCATGTTTATTCCCAGTGGACCAGTGACCTCTTGTAGCTGTGTGAATAATGGTATTACCCACTGAGCTCCACTGCTGCCTGACACAGATAAAGACACTTTGTACAGAGCGACTCATGATTGTTCTCAGTGTATTTTATAGATGAATAACTGAATAGAAGCCAAATGCTCCGGTCGCAGTTTGGTTTTTTTCCTCACATCATTAAGCTTAAACTTGATAACTGAAGCTTGTGCCAGAAATTCTTTTTTCCAAGACAGTAGATTGGTTGAAAATCATTCTCACATGCGTTTCTCAGTTTCCTTTTTGTTGTGGACAGTAGATGTTTAAAGCTGCAACAATTGTTAAACTACTCATTGACAGGAAATTAAACTATTTTGATGACTGATTGTTTTCTGTCATTTTTCACATAACCACATATCTGAAAAACAAGATTAGTCCTGGACCTGATACATCCGACTTTATTGTCCTCTTCTGTACAGCGCTTAACTTTAACAGGTAGAAATACATAAATATAACACACCAGCAACAAGTAAAACAACATTCAGTCAATGACAGCATGTGGACAAGATGCTTTGTGAACCACCTTGGTTTAGTTCTGCCGTGGCTGCAGGTGCAAGGTGTTTGCCGAAGCGAGCCCTTCTGCACCTCAGGGACCTGAACCTGCGTCCAGCGGGCAGAGCGGTGAAGTGTCGATTAAGTGGCTGAATGATGTCCTGTGCTATCGTGTTTGCAATCGGTTTGATGGCCTTAGAAACTGAGCTGTCCTATTATCTTGGCAGCAGTGATGGTGATGGGTGTGAGTTTGGCCCGGTTAGTGACAGAGAGCATGGGATGAATGATGCTTAGGTGCAGCCTTAGGTAGAGGCGGGGAGCGGCATTTATTTCTTTTCTTTGGATCCCCATTAGCTTCCACACAGTGGTCATCAGTCTTCCTGAGGTCTACGCACAAAAACAACAAATAAAACAATTATTAAAATCACACTATATCAAAAAAACAAGCCAAAACACAGATAATGATTAAAATAAATCTACATGTAAAACAATAAAAACAGCAACTTTCGATAAAAACAACAAGAAAAATGATCACAAACGCACATTAACATGAAAAAAATGAAAACAATCAAAGCTACAGAAACCACAATAACATCAATATGAGATAAATCAAATTTTGTTTTAGTGACCTTTTGAAAGAAAATCTGCTTCTGGTCTGTCTGATGTAGACGAGGAGCATATATTCCAAGCAGAACAAACCCTGCAAAGGACAGTTCCCATCATGCATTTTGTCCACGGACTCGGCACCAACAGATGACCAGTGCTCACATTAAAGTGTGGTGTATTATCCCGTAAAACATTTTGCATGAATAACAGAGGACGAGATTTTAATCTAGCAATGATGAGTCGTTTATCCATCTCGCACACATTAGCACGTAAAGAACAATGAAGAGCTAATCTGGTTGCTCTGCTCCGTACAATCTAAAATACATAGATGTCCTTTTAGCCTCCAGATACCGAAGGTGTCCATTTCAACGCTCTCGTCGTAGGTGAGGATGGGGTGAAGGGGTGGTGGGGTGACTGTTACTATTTCCTTTGTTTTGCTGTCGGCGGTTGTGCTCACACCACTGGGTGAAGTGTGTGATGTTGGTGTTAAAGCCGGAGATGATGTAGCAGCGAGACAGGTGTCAAACCGCTGTCTTGGAGAATGTTGTGTTTGCAGGATTTTCTTCCACCTGAACGCCCCGGGCAGCTGGTTCACTCAGCTCCTCCTCCGTGGTTGGAGTGGAGCAATACTGATGACTGCAGTGGAGTTAGTGGCGTCTCTTTGAATATGTCACAACCGTCGAGTCAGACAGAAAACGGCATCCAAGATGAAATGTTGGCCCTGCTCATCCTGTTGTGGATTAACAGTAACACAGTCTGGCAGACAGAAACCTAACTACTCACACCCTCACACTGCGCTACCATTGCAAACCTTGCTGCACGGGAGGCGAAGGAGGAGAGGATGTTTTCTCACCTCCACTGTCACGGAGCAGGAGAGGAGTCAAAAGGAGACTTTGCCATCTTTAGCTGTGCTCACACACAAGCTGACGGGGTGATAAATGATCTGTGGAGGAGATGGAAACACAGACGGGCAGATAGAGGAGAAATAACGAGATGTACCATGACCATGTTCTAATAATAATGAAATCTTGAATATAAATGTCTGAAGAGGATGGATTCACCTTGTGAGTCTGTTGCAGGAAAGTAGTGGGTAGTTTCAGATGAAGCAGAGAAGGAGGACAGATCCAGTCAGACAGACACAAACACTGGGAGGATGATAAAGGCGTGGAGGTGAAATACAGCTAAGCCTCGTGGTGAAGCGCTGAAGAAGAGCTGAGACAAAAATGCGTTTTTTTTTTTTTTGTTTTTTTTTTAGAGCTGCGATATAAAATCCAGGCTCCAAGTCCCTGCCGTGTCTTTATACGCTCTACATTTCTGCGGATAAGTGGAAGAGTGGCTTATGACTCTCGAGATATTGTTTCCTGAATGTGAAGTTTAAAGGAAAATAGATAAGCAGCTATCAGCATGGGAATGTCGGGCCTGAGTGATCCGCTCTGGTTCCGTAGGCCGCTGGAAACGTCTGGTCCATGTTTGCTCTCATTATAACGGGTCAGTGTTGTACTCTCTCCTCTGACACCGAACCAGACCGTGTTCTGAAAGAAGGAAAGGGAAGGAAATGGGCTGCGCTGGAATCTAAAGTCACAGTTTATATCCTTGTATGTCACAGATGACATATGCAGCACTCAGTCCCACCGTCCCGCTGGTCGTCGTCCAGACAGGGGTGGGTGACCTCCATTCGAAGCGGGCGTGTGTCTCTCTCTGTAGCG
>NW_019525427.1:1017751-1054535 GCF_002814215.2 Seriola lalandi dorsalis | reverse complement strand
CCGTAACGATTAGATCAGTGGTCTCAAACCACGTGTAACGGAGAGCAGGGGGCCTCGCTGCAGCAGCAGCTGTGTTAACCAATTAGCACACTTTCTCTCCGAGAGGAGGAAACCTTCTGCTGCAGACAGTTGGGCTGCTGCACAAACCTCCAGGGTCACTGTGGGAAGTGGTTTTAGACCACTTACCCAGACAGTGAGGGGGAGACTCTTCAGCTTCAAGGTGCTTTTTTTTCCAATTCGTTTGCATTTATTTGCAAGAAGTGACCTGTCGCAAAGTTTTTAATAAAAACAAAACAAGCAACTGGACACATTTTCTAACCTTGTTGACCACGCAACGAGCTGTATTCACCCACATTTCTGTCACACTGGTGATATATCAGGGCAATTTGAGGTTCAGTATTTTGCCCAAAGACGCTCCGACATGCGTACTAGAGAATCTGGGGATCAAACCACCGACCTTCTGATTACTAGAGGAACCAGCTCTACCTCCTGTGCCACTACATGTGAAGTCCTCCATCCACATTACTGCACAAGACCCACTTTGGCAAAGTGAAACAACTTATTATACTTTTAAATGACTTTATACAATCAGAATCAGAAAAACTTTAATGATTGCTGCAGGAAAATCGCTTCATTTCAATCGTTCAACACTCGGAAAGTCAAGTTCATTTTTTATTCATACAGCATCAAATCACAACAGAAGCTATCAAGACCCTTTTCAAATAGAGCAGGACTAAATCTTCTCTTTATAATAGTATTCACAGAGACCTGACCCCCCCCCCCCCATGAAGGAACCATGAGAGAGCAAGTGAAAAAGTAAAAACTACTATAAATAATGATAATAAACACACAGTAAATGAATAATGAAAATGTGTCAAAATAACGAGTGACATGCGAAGCAGAATCACATTATGGACAAAGGTGCAAAAAATGGAAACTTGTAGATTAACAGTGAATTAACAGTAAATGTAAAAAGCTAAAGTGATGAAACGTGTCGTGTGGTTCAGCGGTAAATGAAAAGTAGTTTAACAGCAGAGCGCCGGTGGAGCTGGGTTGTGTTATATAACTGGATGACCACAGGGAGGGAGGACCTCCTGCGGAGCACTTAGTCATTCTGAGTCTGTGGCTGAACCTGCTCCTGTGGCCGACCACGACGCTGTAGAGGGCGGGAGACGTCGTCCATGATGAAGAGGAGTTTTGACAACTTCCTCTTCTCCATGACTCAGGCAGAGGGTCCAGCCCCCCCCCAGGATTGTCTATAGCAGGTCTCTGTTTAAAAGAGGCTCAGGTTGGCAGATAGCTGTTGAACATCGTGCAGCGTTTAGCAGGTAAAGAGTCGGATGTTTCCCTCAGGAGTCGGTGGAGACCAAAAACAGCAAAAAGGACAAAGACTAATAAACTTACATTCTCTCCGTGTGACCAGAAACACAACTCCAAATGAATAGTGCTGCTCTGTGTTGCTGGATGTGTAAATAAGCCAGTGTTTGCTAACACTTAATAAGGTGATAATTATTTGAGGTTGTGTTTTCAGCTGCTTCCCCTCAGGCGAACAAACCATGAATTAATGCAGGTTTAACATTGTACCAGACTCGATTATCTGCCGTGTTCACTTTATGTTTTTCATGATGCGGATTTTCAAGCGTGAGCTCATCCTGATGTTACAGAGAGAACAGCTGTTGCAAGCACTTAAACGTCTATATTTCCCACAGGAAGTGAGTTAAGGTAGTGGTGGTGACAGTGATGCAAGGGAGAGGAACAGAAAACCTAATCACATTCAGCTCTGTGGAGACCTTGTTACTGCTTTTTATCTAACCACTGAAGAAGAAGTAATACGTTTGGAGGTATTTATCTCACTTAGATGTAAATACGGATTTATGTTTACTGTCTTTTCCTAGAGCCCGTGTTTAAAAGTGACATTAACCTCTAACAGAGTCTTGTTTTGGTCGTATTTGAACTGGAGATGTGAGTAACTGCAGAACACATTTCAGCGGCATGTTGAGGTCACCTGAGATCACAGGCGGCGAGGTTCCTGAGAGACGTCTTCAAATCCCATCACAGAGAGGAACGTCGTTAATGGACAAACACAGACGTGATGTGAAAAGGGGCTTAAAGCAGACGAGCGCTACAGCATCCAGACTGTTGACATGTTTTCTGTCATGTCAAGGCCGGAGGCAAAGAAAATAAATATAAGAGCTTTAAATGTAAGAATGTGACACAGCGTCAGCACATGCATCCTTTTTTTTTACATTTTCATTTAGTTTCATTTAGAGTCACACAGAAACTACAGAAGAGTTTTGATGTGGTTTTTCAAAAGTCGACCTGAACACACAGGACGTGTGGTGTTGTAGTTTTAATACTTAAATACATTTACTCAAATACTTATGTACAGATTTGAGGTACTTATACTTATCTGAGTATTTCCATCGTATGCTCTTCTAACTCCATCTTTTCCTCCGCTTCTGTGTTTTATTGTGAAGTGTTGATCCATAAGAAGATATAATTGTGGTTTTAAGAACCAAAATCCATCTCAGTGTAGTTTTACATCTCCTCTCTCAGGCTTCTCTCTGGAGCTCTAGTAACAACAGGTCGGTGAGCCAATCAGAAGAGAGGAGGCTCTGAGCCTCTCTTCTGATTGGCTCACTGTTTTCTGAGTGATTCAATAAAAAAATATTGCAGATTTCAGGTAAAACACTTAGAGAAACCAAATCCTGCAAGGTTGGATGGTGGGTCCAGGTGGGCGGGGCTCGGGGCATGGCTGAGAGTGGTGACTGCTTTGTTGTGACATCACACATTTACAGGAAGTCCTGACGGCTGGTTTTAAGGCTCAGTTTCTGAATACAGGCTGTGTGCATTTCTCTGTGGACTGAGGCTTTGATACTTTCACAGTATTAATATAGAACCTAGACCTGATCTATAATCAAACTACACATGGACAGAGACCTTTAGACTGGATGGGACCTTTAAATACATCTTGCTGCTAATACTTTTACTCTCAGGACTTTTAGTGGAGTGCTACTTTTACTCACTAAGTAAAACATCTGATACTTTCTCCATCAGTGGTCTCTACTAACCAGAATGTAGAGCCAGAGGCAGATTCAACAGGTCGGGTGAAAACAAGGTCGACTTGGACAGGATCAGGTTTGGCAGCAGGTAGGCAGAGGAGAGGCCAGAGGCAGTCAACCCATTAACCTGCCCTTCATTCAGACACAACAGTGCAGCACGCGGCAGGAAAAGCACAGGTGTAAATAATGAAATAAATGATGTGGTCAATTCCATTTATTCAAGGTCGTGGTGTTGTGCATCTTGGCTTATGAATAGAACAGAGCCAATGTTCATGTTAACAGTAACACCTGTGCTTTTAAGGCAAAACATTCTGCTGTGGAAACTGGTAGCTGCTGTTTCATGCTTTGCCCCCAGAATAAAACCAAAAATACAACACAGTGACAGATGACTCTGTGTGACCCCTGGGAAAGTGAGTAAAACTTTTCTGTGGGGCTAAATTTGACCCATGGTCACTGCTTTGCTTCGGGCCGCTCTGGCCCAGATTCCACCAGAGTCTCTCTGGTGTGTGAATATATAAATATATTTGGCTGTCAACTGATGATAATAGTTGAATCCCACAGTCTGAACCACAGTCGCATGTTTCTCCTGAACCTCACGTGTGTGTATGTATGTTATTTGTGGGTGAGAACTGGCATTGGCTCTTATGTCCAATGTCCGTTGTTTTTCTAGTTTTTGGACCAGATCCCAGATCAGTCTTTAGAGCTCAGCTCATTTAAAGCTCCATATTTTCCTCTTCTTCTGTGTTTTATTTGAAGTGTTGATCCATAAGAAGATATATTTGTTGTTTTAAGAACCAAAAACCATCTCAGTGTAGTTTTACATCTCCTCTCTCAGGCTTCTCTCTGGAGCTCTAGTAACAACAGGTCAGTGAGCCAATCAGAAGAGAGGAGGCTCTGAGCCTCTCTAGAGGATCTGCTCACAACTGGCTGCATGAATCAGAACAAATATTCAAAGACAGAAACAATGCATTAAACCTGTTGTGTAATGCATTGTATGAAACCAACAATATCACTGAACAATATATTTCCTTGTGTCTGTCTCCAGCCTGAAGGCGGTGCTGTCGACCCCTCCATCGAGCGGGGCGTTGGACCTGTCCGGTATCCCTCTGGCGGCTCGGGACATGGAGCGCCTGTGCGCACACCTGCAGCGCCACGCGTCCATGTTGATGAGCTTGGAGCTGGGCTTCACCGAGCTGACAGATGAGGCGTTCCTCCTGCTCCTGCCCACGCTGGCCGCCCTGCCGCACCTGGAGACGCTGGCGCTGAACGGAAACAGGCTGACCAGAGCTGTCCTGAAGGAGCTGACTGATGCTCTGAAGGTCGGAAAGTCACTTATCTTTTGGGTTATTTTACAATCTAGTATTGTATCAGTACTAGTGTAATTATTGTAAAGAAATTACTCTTTTTCAAAGGATGTTTTCACCTGTCACACTTCACCGTCATTTTTTCCATCAACCTTTAACTCCTGCCACCATTTGTCTCTGGCAGACACAGATCTTAGAAGTCACTGGAGCCACAGAATCCAGATTTAGCAAAACAGAGTCCAGGTGGTGCTGACCTGCGACCCACCACTACTTCAGTCCAAATATAATCCCTTTGAGCCTTTAGCCCTTTGTACATTTATGTTTCTATTGCATCAGTAGAATCATGGAAACTAAGAAAGTGAGGCAGTTTTTGAAAATTTTCACACAAGAAAACTGCAAACTGTCATTCCCTCTCTTTCTCCTCCCCACTTTACTGTCTCACTGTCACCATCAGATTACAGGCTAAAACTGCCCAAAAATAACTTAAAATAATAAATGGATGTAAAAAAAAAAAAAACACACACTGCAACTGCCACATAGTTATTGTTTGACTCTAAAGCTCTACCCCTGTATCAAAGTTTTTCCCACCTGGTAAGATGCTGCAGGAGCTAAATTTAGCCTCTGGTTTCTGAGGTCAAAATGTGGGTAAAGCTCCTGAGTTACTTCAGGCTCTATTGGTTCCCTGGGAATGTGAATACAGTGGAGACGCCCTGAAAGTGTAAGTGTGTTGGGCTTCCTGGTGGTAGCACCAAGAAAAGTATTTTCATGCCTCTATAGTAGAGAGATGGCAGGAGCAGAAGGAAGATGAAGATATGCAGTAAACGTCTCCTGCCAGACTTGAATTCAGGACATTCAACATGTGGTTCATGGTCGATGCCCTCGAACGCTATGCTATATTGACTTTCAGTTTGCCTGGAGAAATTGTGGATTTTCTTGTTACTTTCATACAGTCTGAACTGTCAACATCCAGCAGCCATTACAACAAACGTCTGAAACCTTCAGCTCCGTTTGTCGAGGATGAAGGAACCTCTTTCTGCACTTGAAGTTTGTGTAAAGGCTGGTAGATGTGGGCAACCTTCTTGATACTTACCTCATTTCTTTGAAGGGGATTTGCTCAAAATAAGATGAGATGCTGCTGGTGATGATTTTAATAGAGTGTGTTTGTGTTTTGTACCGTAGGATCCCGGCAGTTTCCCCAGCGTGACGTGGATTGACCTGGGCAACAACGTGGACATCTTCTCCCTGCCGCAGCCCTTCCTGGTCAGCCTGAGGAAGCGCTGCCCCAAGCAGGGCAACCTGCCCACCATCCTGGAGTTCGGAGAGAGTCAGGCCAGCGACCCCCCGGAGAGGCTGAGGGGGCTCGGGGAAGAGGAGGAGGAGACGGACGACACGAACCGGACTGAGAGCATGGACGAGCTCCGGTCCGAGGTGGAGGAGGAGCTGGACGGGGAGATGGAGATAGAGGAGATGATGGAGGAGCTGCTGGACTTCGACAGGGAGGTGCAGGGAAAGGAGGACGAGGAGGAGAGCATGTGGACGGTGGAGGAGCAGAGGAAAGTGGGGAGGGGACGAGGGAGGAGGGAGGGGGAGAAGGAGGCGAAGAGGAGAGAGCAGCTTCCGGGGGGGAGGAAGGCAGTGATGGCGGAGGACGACGACGACACGCAGAGCCACTCCTCCCGCCTGTCCTACTCCAGCCAGTCGCAGCACTCCTCCGGAGCCGTCGAGCCAATGAGAGTGGAGGAGGATGAGCTGACCGACCAATCGGACCACTTGACCTGATTGCCGCTCCCTGCTCCACTCTGCTTCTGTTTCCCCTCCTGTATCGAGTCTTGTGTGGAAGGACGCGGGAGAAGACTCCTGCGGAGGCGAACTGAGCGCGCTCAAAGTCAAACAGGCTGCAGTGACGGAGGGATGTAATCCATATGAACACGCCACTCGATGCTCCCTCCGCTGATCTGATTTGGGACCAGCCGCGTTCAGACACTGGCAGAGCTGAGACCAGGTGACTCCTGGTGACTGTAACATGAGAAGACAATCCCCAACAGGACGTCTGTTTTATCCCAACTGTCTGTTGTTTCAAGTACAAATAGACTGAGGACGCTAACATGTAGAATAGACTGATTAATTATATCACATGAAGCTTTTATGTACAGAATGTTAATCTTTATTCAGGTCCTTCCTCCTGGTAACCCCGGTAATACCCACATGTGCCTGTAAAACGTCCCATTACTGGTTAAAAGAGTAGAGAGATGAAGAAAAACAGACCAGAAAATATAGAAACAGTGACTCATGCGAAGTCGTCGGGGCCTTTTAAACTTTTTGAAAAAATGTTTTTGCCAAAAACTAGTGGAAATGTATAAAATATCTCCCTCCCACGTACATCAGTGGCTCGCCAGATGGATGAGAAGACAGACAGGAATCAAAAGTCAAACCAACAGATTTGAAACGAACAGATGCACCGCGAAGTGCACACTGAAGACGAAATTAGTCAGCCGAAACCAAAAGAAAGTAAACAACTTTTTAAAAGAAGAAATCCACGCAGTAAAGGCCTCGATGATTGTGCGAAACCTAGAGTGCCCTGTGTTGGAAGGAAAAGGACTCGGTGGTCTGAGTCGCCATGTGTCCCAAAGTCCTGGGGGGGTCAAGTTGAAATATTTAGTAGCCTTCTTCTCATAATAATCCAGGTCGTGTGTCACTCCCACAGTACTGAACAGTGCTGTGTTTATATATAAGCTGCAGATATCCTTATACACTATGTAGCTCTCACCCAGATAGTGCTTTCCCGCCATGTGTCACTTATAGTCCATGCAAAGCTTTAAGGAACAAACTGTATTTTTGGATGTACAGCATATAAATATATATAAATATATATTGTTTTTATCTGTCCTGGGGCGGTTGTTTAGATTGTAGATTATCCACTTATAGAGGAACACCACTCAATTCAAGGAATTGTATTTGTTCTTTATGTGGTCTGGGAGAGTCCGAGCAATATGTGTGTGTGCATGAGTAACGCTGCAAACCTGGGGAAGAGCTGAACCACACTCTTTATTTGTTGCAATATTAAAGGCACTGACTGGAAAGGGTTTATTGATACGGAAACGAGGCAGAGAATATTAACTCCTACAGAAGAGAACTTCATCCTAAAGCAGTTAAAAATTAATAAAAGCATATATATATACTTTTCCCCAGACAGCTGTCCCATGCACTAATACATTCACCCTAGGAGCCGTTAACGTGTGTGGCATTAAAAATGAAGGCTTTTTGTGATGTACAGTGGCCTTGTAGTTACATCACAACTATCCCAGCAACATGAGCTGACTCCATAATGGACGTCCCTTGGATCTCTGGCTGTATGGAATAATGGCATGCTGTACTAGCAGACACTCTGGGGATGTATTATTCAACGCCAAAAACAAGGAATTCACAGCACGTCTTTGACACTAGTTTTTAATGAGCATCATCAGAAAGCAGAGCTGTTGTTTTGTTTTGTATTGTATGTACAGTGTGTGTATATTTTAAAGGGGCACTCCACCAACTTCTCAGCCTGTAAAACACTTGTGTAATGTCTCCTGCGGCTCTGGAGGAGTTTTCCTACGTCTGAGAAAATAACCATGGTGATGTCATCAGGGTTATCTCGGAGCGTAGTCTAGGCTTCACGTTGTTCACACAAAGCCTGGACTACAAACTGGGTGGTAGAGTATGAAACTGACCACGTCGGAAAGCAAAAGTGTTTAAAGCTGCGAGTCAAGTATGCTCACAGATCTGGTTGCGTACCATCTGGGCGATTAAAAAGTGTCCACTAGGGGGCAGATAAGGACAAAAATGGAATATCTTCCTTGCGAACTTGCTCTGTTGCACAACATAAACGGAAACTCTGGCAACTCTCGAGGAGGTTATCATATTGTTGATGTTGAGATCGTGCCAGAGAAGACAACAGCTGCGAGATCGTAGCTTGTACGTCATTGTGATGGTCCAAATTGCTGCTGACCTTACTTTCTGATACTCCCCCCAGTGGTCATGTGTTGAATTGCATTTCGCTGATGGGTAGCATTCATTTCTGAGGATGAATAAAACCAACACTCCCAAGAAAAGCAGGACATCGTATTGTTGGGTTTGCTCCACCCCAGTTCCAGTGTCAGAAAGGTGTGGAGGGGGGGGGGGGGTTCCCGAAACTATTCAACCGTCCGACAAGCAGCTCTGACAGAATATACTGACGCCTTAAAAGTCAGGACATCTATCTCTCTATACCAAATAATGCTAAATCAGTGGAGTACCCCTTTAACATATTGTAGTTGTTGCTTATTTATGCAAAATTATAACACAGCCATGTGTGACCTGTCTGTCCATCAGCAGCTTACCTCTAAGAAGATTTGCAGACTTTGTGGAAAGAAGGTGAACGTGATGAGAATCCAACATGAAGAACTAGAATATCTTGACGATTGTTTTACAGTAGCTGAATCCAGATCGATAACCAGTCACACACACTCAACTGTTCTCTGTCGTAGGACGAAGATTTTATTAAACCCACATTCTGATGAGCAAGAGATAATGTTAATAAGTGATAATAGAGCCTGTGTAAATTCACTGTGTGAGTCAAGTACCAATAAAATACTTCCTGGTTCCGGGAAAGAACGAGGCTTTTGGGAACAGTGGGGAATTTTAGAGTAAAAGAGGAAATAAACTAGAGACCATCTCGTCGCAATGCCCATCAACACTGAACACAGCTCTTCATTTAGATCTCGACTACACACCTGTAAAGTTTCATGACTGTATCCTGCACAGTTGTGATACTACTGTGGTCACAAAGTCTGTCTCCAGACCAAGTAGACAAACCTGTAGGTTCCTATACCGGTAGGAACCAGGAAGTCTTTTATTGGTACTTGATTCATACAACAAAATTATACTGTAAATCACAGGCCGAAATAATCTCTGGAGCCTTTGTTGATTATTTTAAGAAAAGGTCCTGCTTGATCATTTGGTCACTTGATCATTTAAAAAGCTGATTTACAAGTAAGGCATGGTGTTATTATTGAAATCATGGATACCATTAATACTGAGCAGAACCTTTTAAATGAAGGCAACTAATTAAAAGCAATTTAATGCATTATAAATAAACGTGCACAGACAACAACTCTGAATAAATAAATCAACCTCAATTTTTTAATAAATTTTTAAACATTTATATAATAATTTTAAAGAAATATTCAGTGGTGTTCAAGACGATATGTGGGTCATGTCCGTGCCACCTGAAAGCTTTCCTTACAGCAAACCTCCCCCTGTGCCTCAGAATCAGTGCTATTGCACTTGAAGATAACGACAAAAAGAAACTACCCTTTAATCTGCCTTTGAAATAAGCTAGTGCTGCATGTCCCTGCAAAATCAAGTTCACAAACAAAACAGGGCACTACGAATAGCCCTTTAAACAGTTTTGGTGCTGTACAGTAGTGGTGTGCAGCAGAGCTGAGTGCACCGTCACTGGCAGCATCACGCGCACACACACACACACTTAATGTGAGACTGAGGAAGATTGTCTATGAAAACCACCATGATTATCAGTATTTGAGGCCATTGTGTGGAAGCACGTCAAATACTGGTCATTACTGTTTGTAGTGGGTTCAGATTGTGATGTAAACGTTTGAAAACCATCTGCTGCTGGTCAGTGTGACCCACTGGTTTCATAGACAGTCTACAGTTGAAGGTTTGGACCCTGTTCTCAGGGTCAGACTGACTCACTGCTCACTTATTGTGGAAGCTTATAGACTATTCTCAGGTTTACTGGTTTTTGCTCGCTGCTGTAACAGGACCGAGTTGGGCAGTGGAGATGGAAGGCGTGTGTACATGTTTGTTTATTCCTGGAGCCGAGCACTTGTCTGCTTTTATGTTAAGGTCACTGCAAATCAAAGCAAATAGATCACAACTGGAATTAGGCAGATACATCAGCATAGATGCAGGCTTTTAATTTGAAACCTTTCATCCATCACTCAGTTGTCATCCACCTTTGATATGAAGGAGTCAGTGCAACCTGAACTCATGTAGGATTTTGATTCCACACGGGTATGAATGAACATGGTTTCTTAAAGGTCCCATATAGTCTAAAGGTAGATGTCCATGTGTAGTTTGATTATAGATCAGCTCTAGGTTCTATATTAATACTGTGAAAGTATCAAAGCGCTCAGTCCACAGAGAAATGCACACAGCCTGTATTCAGAAACTGAGCCTTAAAATGAGCCGCCAGGACTTCTGGAACTTTGTGATGTCACAACAAAGCTGATGCCGCTCTCAGCCACGCCCCAAGCCCCGCCCACCTGGAACCACCATCCAAACTTTGCAGGATTTGGTTTCTCTGAGTGTTTTTACCTGAAATCTGCTCTATTTTTATTCAATCACTCAGAAAACATTCAGCCAATCAGAAGAGAGGCTCAGAGCCTCCTCTCCTCTGATTGGCTCACCAACCTGTTGTTACTAGAGCTCCAGAGAGAAGCCTGAGAGAGGAGATGTAAAACTACACTGAGATGGTTTTTGGTTCTTAAAATAACAAATATATCTTCTTATGGATCAACACTTCAAATAAAACACAGAAGAAGAGGAAACTCTGGAGCTTTAAAAACATCCCCTGGGTTTCAAAACACAAGTGTGTTTGTAACACTCAATAACTCATAATTCTTTTTGAACTTATTGTCCATAAAAAACTTGAATATAAAGAGACATACAGATTTTACAAACTGGCTTCAACCCTTCTGTCGGTATCAGATGTGAATATTGTCCAAAAGCTCATATATCACTCAGTTTTACTTCATTTACTGCAGTTCTATTGTTTGAGTCTCTGCTCGTCACCACAGGCTGAATGACTAGCCCTTCCATACGTCACAATGAGACGTGAGATGATTGTGGTGTTTACCTTGGACTCAGAGAGCAGGAGGGGTTATGAATGCTTCAAGTGACCACGGGGTGTGAAGGTGCCGTGTACGTCTCGTTCAACAACTCTGCTGATATATTGTGAGCTGTAAAAAGAAACATGGTGATGTGACTCTGAAGGCATGAGTGTCTGTAGCCTTGGAGCTTTTCTCTCTCTTTCCATGAGTCTTTCTTCTTCTACATGTATTTCTCTATCTTCAGTATACCTCTGAATTATTCTCTCTCTACAGTAGCTTCCTCTGTCACTGCCCTTTTCTGAAAGCTCCCATGGATCTTTTATTTTTCTGCCACTTTATTGATGATAGAACGAAACAAATGCTCTGTGGATTCATATGCTAGTGAAACTGTAAAACTTTACATTTTCTGTTATGCCCTGGATCTTACAAATAAATCCTATGATATGAAAACATCTCCTGCCTTGTTTTAGTTTTGTGTTTGAATGCGACGACAGCTCCAGATCTGTTGTCTGCTGGATTGTTGGTGTCAGCTACATCCAGTGTGGGGGCCCATAGAGCAGCACAAACTACACCTCAATGTGGAGGAGCATCCACCTACCACCACACTGCAGTAGAAGTATTAAGAGAGTAATATCTGCTTTTTACAGTTGTATTTATTCTTACATATCAAGTAATTTTATAAATGCTTCCTTTGTTCAGATTGTTTTGGAAAGCTTATTTGATTTTGTCCTGAAAAGTCTTATATATAGGTCTTATTATAGGCGTTATTATATAGTTTACCTTTGGCAGGTTTACAAGTTGTAAACATTTCTTCATTAATAGTTAATAAAATATTCATCAATGCTTTATAGAGAAGCTCCAAACAACTTTTGAATTGCCAGGTTGTGTGATCTCTCTTGCTAGTAAAATCACTAATAAGGAATAAGGAAACAGCCAAATGTAATGAATCATTTGTAACTAAAAATGTTTATAAATCATTTATAAAGACATTTCTACAATAATCCAAGTCTGCAGTTGTAAATGTTAAAAGCAAAATGATAGCTACCACTATCATTTACGGTGTCTCATACCAGTATGTTAATCATGGAGCTAGCGCGCTAGATAGCATAACTCTCCATAAATCAATTGTTATTCTTACATTTCTGTTTGCGTCACAATTTAACAAACTAGATACAGTGTGTTTATTAATGAGCTTCAAAGATGTTGACTAGCTGTGTTTTTTTTTTACCTTGGAGAGTGTCAGGCTAGCTAGCATTAATGCTAAGCTAGACTAATCACTGACCAGCTCTACTACCATACTTAACACACAGACATGAATCTGCTCATCTAATTATAGGCAGGAGAGCAAAGAAGCATATTTCACAAACTTGCAATGAAAATAAAGGCTTTCAATTCAATCACTGTTATTGAAATATTTCTTTAAGGCACCCTTCATAAAGGATGTATAAGTAACTAATACCTTTGTTAAGGTTAATAAATGAATTCTTTACATCCATCACATTTGCTTTGTCTTTTTTTTTTAGATCATATTCATCATGAAGACTAATGCATCACACTTTATTCATTAACTTATTAATTCCTTGATGCATATAGTAACACAGCATAAATGTGGTTCATACTGTATGTTGATAGTTGTAGTGCAGTGAAATAGTCCCTTAGTTTCTATCTGTAATAGATTAACTTCGGCATTTTCATATTTTAAATACTTAATTCTTTAGTTGTTGGATCATTTTTTTGTGAATAAAGGTTCTGATGCTGACTATCAAACCACAGAAGTTAATGTAGGTGTGACAATATTGATATTAAAAAGTTGACTTTTTAATTGCCTTTGGCTGACATCTAGTGGCCAATTATAAAAAGTGCAGCCAACCCGTTATTTACGAGGTTGAATGAGCTAGATGTATCTTTGAGAGCTTCAAAAATGCTTGCAGGATCAAAACATGAGGTGTGTGTGTCCGCAGCGTAATTACAGCGCTGCAGCTGATCTGGCGCAATAACTATGCAAGCTTTAGATTTCACAACAACCCACTACCACGAAGGACAGACCTGTCAAGTCAAACAGCGTTAGCCCGAACAGGAAAAGCGCTTTAATGAGTTTACCTCCAAAATAAAAGCTTAAAAACTGGTCACTTTGCAAAATAGAAATATACACCGAAGCGTTGGGTGGTAAATGACACCAACGTTGTATTAGATTATTTACTAAATGTGATTGTTATATTTCGGCTTTATCTGATAATTATAAGCTTGTATGATTAACATTACTATATTATGTCGCTTAAAACGGAAGTCTAAGCTTACTATCTTTTAGCTTGACACTCCCGCGTCTGGCGCACATAATTACTACGTCACATCCGGTGAGAGGGGTCTTTTTTTGTTTTCCCGTATCCGCCATTTCAGTTTTTGAAGTTAGTTGTCATCGGTCGCTGGATTATAGCTGGAATTCTGCTGCTAAAACGTATTGTTTGATTAATAGAGGTGAATTCCGATCGTAAACCAAATAAGAGTCCGTTTTAAATCGTGGTTGAGTTTCTGTATCGGCGAATTGATGTCCAAACGGCTAGCTGCGGATGTCGCCTGTTTACTAAACGTGCTCTAGGCGCTAAAGTTTTTGTATGAGTTGAAGGCTTTGCTTGTGGATAACGGGAGGGAGAGCAGGGAAGGCCCGGTGAAGCCTCGGCTTTGGAGTGGTGATCATGGCCGGAAATTTTGACGCGGAGGACCGTGGCAGTTGGTACTGGGGTCGGTTGAGCAGGCAGGAGGCTGTGTCTCTGTTGCAGGGACAGAGGCACGGCGTGTTTCTGGTCCGGGACTCCATCACCAGCCCCGGGGACTACGTGCTCTCGGTATCCGAGAACTCCAAAGTCTCACATTACATAATTAACAGCATCAGCAACAACCGACAATCCGGTCCAGGTAAGAGAACAGTGGGGTTCGGAGGGGCACGGTATATGGAGATGCTGATGTGACCATTCTTGCATGACTTGCACCAAAGGCGATGCGCAATAGTGCCTTTTCCAGTGTCTTGTGTGAAGAATACAACAGGCCAGACACACTGAAACACGTGCCAGTTTAATGTTGGCTTGCTAAAAGGCAAACACACCTCTGGTCATGGATGCTCAGGCAGGCAGCACGCTAGATATTATACAATTCATTGTTTCAGTGAATCGTAGAGATGCACATTTCTGTCACTGAAATAGGCTGTGGTGGGCGGTGAGTTATAAAAGAGCAGACTGTATGAATGTGAGCTCTGGACTGGTGCACCATTAAAACGAATCTAATTTATCAGCTGACCCTGGAACAGTTGTAAATGTTCAAAAGTCTGTCATGTCGCCAGGTTTTTATAGACTTTGAGCAGACGTTGTCTCCTGCCTCTGCTGGAGTTTTTTTTTTCCTGTGTGGGAATTGCAGCACATTTGTTGTATTTCCTCGTGCCTTTTCAAAAAGACCTTTCATTGGAGGAAAGGAAAGAAATGCAAAATAAGGAAACAAAAATGCTTCCCTGTCATCCTGGAAATCACCATCGTCACACTTGGTTACAGAAATAAATAGGCTTCAGATCTGCAAGATTTGAACATGTTAGAGCAGGTAGTTTATTTGGATAAGAAAAAACATTTACTCGTTTCTCTAACTCCTCTTCCTTCCTCTCTTATTTTCACCAGGTTTGGTCCATCCGAGATTCCGTATCGGTGACCAGGAGTTTGATGCTCTCCCTGCTTTGCTAGAATTCTACAAAATCCACTACTTGGACACCACCACCTTGATAGAACCTATCAACAAGTCCAAACACACCTCCTTCATCAGCGTTGGCCCCGGTGGAGGCCCACCACCACGCCTGGAAGACGAGTATGTCCGGGCACTTTTCGATTTCCCCGGCAACGATGAAGAAGATCTCCCGTTTAGGAAGGGTGACATTCTCCGAGTTCTTGAGAAGCCAGAGGAGCAGTGGTGGAATGCCCAGAACTCTGAAGGCCGGGCAGGGATGATCCCGGTGCCGTACGTGGAGAAGTACCGACCGTCGTCTCCAAGTTCTGTGGCGGGGCCTGGTGTGCCTGGGGGACCGCCGGGAGGGATGGGGATGCTAGGGAACTCTGACGGCTCTGCGGCTCAGCCCGGCACTCCGCTTCTGGGAGACCCCAGCCAGTACGCCCAGCCCACCCCTCTCCCAAATCTCCAGAATGGACCTGTCTATGCCAGGGCCATACAGAAGAGGGTGCCCAATGCCTACGACAAGACTGCCCTGGCCTTAGAGGTAAATATGGATGTGTGTGGTGTTTTTCCTTGACTCCATGCATCCTCTTAACATGTGCTGGAGGAAAGGAGACATTTAGCAACGAAGGATGTAGGACCAGCCCTGTAAGGCTTATCAAGTCTGAGCTCGCATTCTTTGGCTTTCTTTCCCATTGTGCTTTTGATTATTTCTTCCTCTGTATTTGTTGAGCAGGAATGAAGGTCAGAAAGTGCTCCGCCAGCTCCCTAAGAGTTTTTTAGGTAATCTGGTTAGTTAATGTCTCCTGTATGAAGATCAGTCCAGTGACAGTACAGATCGACCTTTGTGAAGTCTGTCCATGATGTTTATTAACTCCCTGGCTTCAACTTTCAGCACTATTTGAGTTCAGAGCTCTTAATCTCTTCCCTAGATTTTAACTTAATAGTCAAAGAAGAGAGGGGACCCAAACATGAAAGCTGCCATTAAACTCTGCTCCCTGCTAATGGTAGCTGGTCTGTTACGCTGTCCGGAAGCAAGAGCAATGCTCCCACGGAGCAGGTCGTTGGGGGAAGGAAATAGTTTGTGTTTGGGAACAGGACCATTTCCTTTAGTCTCTGTGAAGCCAGGAGTCCAGCTGAGCCAGGAGTGGGATTAGGAGACAGGCCAGTCAGAGCGTCACAGCTCTTGTTTCTCCTGCCCTGCTGGACCGTGCTGCTAAAGATCCCAACACAGATCCCAAATTTGACTTTTCTAATCTGTGCCGTCAGTTTCTTTTTGTAAAGTCGGGCCACTAGTCTGCTGCTGTTTGTTGAAGTTTGCTCATATGTCGGGTAGATCCTTTGTATGAGTTGGTTTCTACCACTCCCACCTGTGGTAGACTTTTCTGGCTTTGACCAACGTGAGGCAGCTTGTTTTGACTCAGCAAGGTGGAACTGGACAGTTAATAATTAGCTAAGGTTTCCTTGTGTCGTCTTCATAAAACCCACTGATTGTGAAGGTCTCTCCTTATCTGCAGCAACCGAAACTAATTTACATTCGTGAGTGCATTTAATCTCTGATTCATGCGGTCATATGTGTTTATTCTCTTACCCCTTTTCTAAAATCTGAGACTGAGACATCATTAAGTTGTGGCAGTGATTACAGGCCATTATAAAATTAAATTTAATCTCTTCTAATCTGTGAAGTCCATATATATAGTTTGATAAAGGCGGTGAAAACACAAACACTTCTGCAATCTTAATCAATCAATAAATTAGGGCTGCAAGTAATGAACTGTTTGATCTATAAAACTGTGAAAAACGTCAGTTTTCAAGGTTAAATCTTCGAATTGCTGTGAAACAAACAAATAAACCAAAAATTAAAGTTATTTAATTTACAATGATATAAAACAGAAAAGCAGCAAATCCACACATTTTAATAATTGAAACGAGGTAATATTTGGTAGTTTTGGTTGACAAATATTTGTCAGATTAATTCTCTGTTGAATCAACTAAGTGATGAATCTTTCAGCCTGAGCATGAAGACTCCCACGAGAAACCTTTAGTGTTGAGTTTGTTGTAGAAACTGTGGCAAAGAGGTGGTGGATTGGCTGTGTAGTAATTTTGAGGCCTGCACTTGTGGTGGTGCTGTACTGGATTGCGTCATGGTGCGTGTTGTATTTTGTCCCGTCCTGTATACTGTATTTAGGGAGCCAAAGAAGCAAAAACACTGCGCCAAGTATTTTGTGACCCAGTACATCAACAAACAGCTGCAGACAGTATGTGTCAAATGGATGAGGCGTGTTACATAATGATGACACGGTCTGAATACTCTTCACTATGGAGACATCTCAGCACCTCTGTTTAAAAGATCCTAAATGAAATACTCCGGGACGTCCTGAGGCAATCTGCAGGACCGAAACTGGAGGCTCTCAAGACTTTTTTTTTTTAAATGCATTAGTGCCTTCTGCATTAAGTCTTATCCATTACTAATCCTTAACCCGTTCTACTCCAGGTACGCCTTCTGTCGAAACGCTGAAACTGTGTCCTAACGCAACAGTGTTGTGAACGAGTGACCCACATAACACAAACACACGCACACAAACAAACAGCAACCAGCAGCTCTAATTAATGAAATCCACAAGCAGCAGCAGCAAGGCATGCAAGCAGAGTCATGTTGAGTTAATACCGCCATATTACATTTGTGCCACTGTTTGGATCACGTGTGATTAGGACCTGAAACAACTGAACCATTTTCAAAATAGTTGAAGGGTATTTATCGTGTGGAGAAAAAGGTTCATGTGCTGTTCTCTGTCTTCTGTGATAGTGAAATAAATATCTTTGAGTTTTAGCCTGTTGGTCAAACATCCACGTTAAAACACAACACTTCTCCAGTTCACCTTGCTTTACTCATCTCGGTGTTTCTGGCTGTCTCATCTTCATCAGGGTGGGATTGGAGGTTGATCGTATATAGTCCATTGATCGGTCTTATGACTTGTAGATAGATAAGTATACACACCAACAATATCTTCATCTTTTTTTTTAAAATACCATACATAGTCCAAGTGTATACAGGAACTTACTTGAGAAATGCACCAACACAACACACAATATTGCAGCGATAGTCTCAGAATATCCTTAAGCAAATACAGTCTCTAAACTGTTTGGTGAGTCTCATGAAACTAGAAAGCAGTGAATTCTCTTTTTCTTTTTTTTTTACGCATGTATAGCAATAGCCAAACTAATTCAAAGTCAAACAACAGTTGACCCTCATGTGTTCATCCCTTTACTAAAGTTCTGAGCTGTTGCTCATTCAAAACAAGCACTTTGAATATTTTTTCCTGTTTTCTCTCATTTTATACACAAAACCGATGTTGGAAAAGAATTTGCAGATGAATCAACTATTAAAATAATTTTTAGTTGCAATTTAGGACTCTAAACTATAGTAAATACTGGTTAACAGGAACCCCCTGGAGGAAATGCAGAGCTATTCAGCTGTCAAACATTTTAATTGTTTTATTTAATTTATTTGAGGTGTGCAGCTGCATCAGGTGGGAAAAGGGTTACTCATAATTAAAGGTCTCGTATCTAGGACACGGTGTGTAATACAAAGGCCGCCAGTTACACATTTAACACGAGATGATTGTCAGAGGTGGTAACAGGTTATCAAACTGATGATATAAGCTTTGAGCATGTCCGCACAGCTTTAACCCCAGACTGTTCACTCATCACCTGCATAGATCTGAACTTTGGAACTGGTTGTTGGTCCTTGTTTGCTCAGGTTCAGTGACACAAGAGCAGCCACTCCTGTCCCTGTGCAGGTCAGCCATGATCATACCTGCTTCCTCCTGACAGTGGGACTGAAATTGACCATTATTTTTACATCATCAGATCATCTGTTTTGAATGTTTTTTTTATTATAATCTCAGAAAATGCTGAGAAATGCCTGGAGCAAAATTTCAAACAATAATGGTGACGGCCTCAAGTGTCTCATTTCCTCTGGTGAACAGTCCAGAACCGAGGGAAGTTTCACTTCAGCGCTCCGAGATAAAAATCACTAACCTACCAATTTATCGTTTCAGTTATTCCTCATGAAAAAATGCCAAATATTCTCTGGATTCAGCTTCTCAGGCGAGAGGATTTGCTGCCTCTCTTTGTCATATATGCCGTTAAAATGAAATATCTCTGAGATAGTTGGACAGAACGGGCAAACTGAAGACGTGAACGTGGCTCTGAGAAAACTAAATGATTTTTGGCTGGTTAATCAATAATGAAAATAATCATTCGTTGCAGTTGTGTTCCATTTGAAATAATATGAAACACACAAAAGCAGCAAATCCTCACATCTGCAGCTGGAACAGGATCTTGGCTTTTTAACTTGCTAAATAACTGAAATGATTAATTTCTGATTATTTTTCTGTCGATGCATTAATCGATAAATTCTTTCAGCTCTACCTGACAACAATGGATTTGAGAGGACAGTGGATTATACACATGTTTATTGCTTTGACTTGTGCTGTATACATTTCTGCACTCTCACCCTTTCTCTCTCCCCTCCCTCCCCAGGTGGGCGACATGGTGAAGGTGACCAAAATTAACGTGAACGGCCAGTGGGAGGGGGAATGTAAAGGCAAACGCGGCCACTTTCCCTTCACACACGTCAAACTGCTGGACCAGCACAATGCAGAGGACGAACTCAGCTGAGAGCGGACAGCTTGGCCACAACCTGGACATTAGTATTAGACCCTTTCTCACCCGCCTCCTCCCTCCTTTCCTTCCTATTCCCACACACTCCCCTGCTCTCTCCTCCCTCACGTCTGCTCCAGCTTTTACCTGCACCAAGTACATTTTCAGAGAATCACTGAGAACAAAAACAAACAGACCCTTGTTGGACCCTTGTAATGCACACCCTCCATTTCTACCCCTCTGAGTAATCATGCCTGCCGTCCTCCACTACCTGCTCTGACTGACAGACTTCAACATGGGTCATATACTCTACAGTGGAAACAGAAGATATACTGAGTCTCCTGTTCTGCGGATATGGCAACACCCTTTACACCCCCCCTCCCCCTCGTCATCTTCCCTGACGTGGACACCTTATCAACACTCGCTCCTCAGGAGACTCCTCGCCGCAGAATTCAGCCACTTCCTCTTCCTGTGTCGGAGCCAGTAGATAACTGCTCAGCACTGTGTCATTTTTCATCCTCATCCATCACCATGTTTACGGCGCTGTAGGATCACTCATGCTGCATTCATGTCAGATGGGAATACAGTAACAAGTTGAAGAGTAACAACACAGTTTTCATGTGTTTTGTCTTGTTTGAAGCTGTTCTGGCACCATCATTCAATTCTTTTTTTTATTTTTTATTTTAACAAACTGTTTAAAGGAATAGTTCGACAATTTAGGAAATATGATTATACGCTTTCTTGCTAAGAGTTAGGAAAGAAGATCAGTAACAGTTTCCTGTCTGCACAGTAAATATGAAGCTACCACACACAGCCAGTTAATTTAGCTTAGCATAAAGACTGGAAGCGGGGGGGAATGATTAGCTTGGCTCTAAACAAAAAATATCAAAATCCTCAACTAACAAGGTATATCTTGTTTAATTTAATCCACACAAAAAACCTAAGTGTATTAATACATATTCATGGATTTACAAGTGTTATGTACCTATTTTTTTGGCTGTGACCAGTTGCCAGGCAACCAGTGGATTCTGCAGGAAGTCCCTCCATCCAGCCAAGAAATAGCTAAGAAATTGTTGTCGACGCTTGCTGAAACTACGCAGATTTTGTTACTATTGGACAGAGTCTGGCTAGCTGCCCCCCCACACACACACACAGACTTCCTGTCTTTATGCTAAGCTAAGCTAACTGTCTGCTGTTTTTCATCGTACAGACAAGAGAGTGGTGTCCATCTTCCTATCTAACACAGCAAATAAACATATTGCCCCAAATATCGAGCTATTCATTTAATTCTAATCTGCTTGTTCCACACTTGCAGTGCATGCTCGTAATGAGTGATGAATTTGAGCACAATTATTCTCTCAAACCTGCCATGACAGCCTCTAATTTTTTCTACGTTTGCCCCCTAATTTTTCCAGACTGGTACCTTCATTCAGGAAATGAAAGAAATGGGGGTCTTGACTAATGCTGAAGGAATTTGTAGGCGCTTACAACACCTGAAACTTATGTCCTGAAACCGGACAGAACAATATTCTCTGACATGTAACCAGCCTTCCTAAGCTGAGGGGAAGGGGATTTTTCTAGTTTAAAACTTTGCATCTACTTTTGTTTTTATTGGACATGAATGCAGCATTATTTTTGGTTCAACCCAAGACTGTAAGGGACAAGAGCAGCGAGACTTAAATGCCTGTACATGTGCAGCATTTTATCACTGGGAGGATTAACAGAGGAATATCACTTCACACAAAGAACTGCAAGAAGCTAGGTCCAGCTGGAGGTGTACAGTTCTTGAGGAGCAGGTCCAGGACCAGTCCAGCACCCGCCCACCCTCCACACCAAATATCAAATGGAGAAAATAAAAACTGAGTCGAGACCAGCAGCTAGTAGCGACTTCATGTAGTCATAGCCGTAGATCAGAGAACGTGAGAAACTTCTGTTGTTGAGGTGGAGATAAAGGCAACACTACATTCAACCTCTCCACACCTTGGTTCACCTCAGCCCCCCCCCCTCCCCCCATCAACCCACCACCTACGACCAAGTACCACCAAGTAGTCTTTTTGTAAGAAAAAAAGAACATATTGTTATGAAATGATGTACTATGTGATTATCATTACATGCTAATATTTTTTTTGTTTATCTTTGTAGTTTTCTTCATAGCTGGGTTTGTCTGGGGGAGGGGGGGGGGCAGTTTCCATGTACACTTTTTACTGCTGCATGTCAGGAGGGAGCAATTGGTTGCTGGTGCAAAATGGATAAACTGACTGGGAGGGAGGGAAGGCGCACGTCGGTTTGCCCGCCCCCCCTCCCTCAGCCATCACAATACCACGTGTTCGAATTCTGCGTCTGATGTACATGAATGAAGTTGAACGGAGTGAATGTAGGCTGTCCACCATGTTAGTTAGCAACGTCTTCTCATATTAGTGCTCTCCATTCAGCTCACTGAGTATACCTTAGCGAAAACAGTCTGCTCTGTGTTCAGATCTTGTCAAATGTGTCCAAGAAAAGATAAAGTGGTGTTATTTGGTACCTGCCCTTTGTTTTTAATCTATTAATAATCTTGCTGCCACCTTGCACTATATTGTTCTTTTAATCCTGGGGCTCATCAGCCTGCGTTTCTTTTGTGCTTCCTCACTCAATCCTCTGCCCTTCTTTTATTTAAAGCCTTGTCCATTTATGATGCACACGCCAACATGGACTATTTCTTGTACTGTTTTTCTTTCTACCCACCGCTATTTCTGTCTTGCCAAGAGATCAGGCAAATTATAGTAAAATTATAGTAAAAATTGCCTTTTTTTTCCTGAAGGGGTTGTTTTCTGCTGAGATTGAATCAATCGCCTTGTTGACACCTGACAATCATCACCCACATTTATCATAAGGCAGACTGGCTTGGATTGAAGCAGGCTGGATATATAGCTCAGACCTTTGCCGGAGTGAACCTGGTCCACTTTGAATTTGATCCGTGAGAACTCACTGTCTCTTCCAAGCGAAGGGTTCCTCTCAGATGTCATGGTACAGTAAATCTGGCCTGCTCGCCGTGTCACCTTTAGGTGGCACTGTGGCAACATTCAGAAAGATGGGATCCTTCCGGAAAGCATATTCTGCCAGTGCTTATGAGATTAAAGGAGATGAAATTTCATTTTTAACAGAACGCACTTATCTGCATTGATATATGTTCTCCTGTTTATGGTTTTCAATTATCTTTGATTTCTCACACACATTAGTTTCCCTGACTTTTTATAACTTTGCCTGACAAGCTCTGTCCTGCTTTCACATTTTATTTTCTAGTTGGCCATATTCCCAAACCCCTTGTTAAAAGATTTACCATTTTAAAAACAGTCGGCTGACTTCTTGGAAAAATCTGGTCTAGGAAAAGTTAACATTTGTGTTTACTGCCCGTTGTTGACACAGTCCATTTTTATCAGTGTAGTTGTGATCAAATCAAGCTTCTTTGTCACTCACACTGCACACGGCAAGTGCTTAGCTACATAAATCATTATCTTATGAATTGTTTTGCCAATGAAAACCACCAAGAAGTATTTTTTTAGTAGCCCTGCATGAAGTCATTCATTTCCTTTCATAAAAAGGAAGGGGTGTCAAAATGCCAGTGGAAATTGTGTTAATATCAAAATGTGCCATTTTATTATAACACTATATTCTTTCAAGACAATTGAAATTACCTTTTTATTTTCTGTAGCATGTAATGTGTTAATATACTAGTAAATAAAGTCAAACCCATGACAAATGATTTGTTTAATGTATTAGGTTTTTTGTATGCTTGTGAATTGTTTGTCTTGCTGAGTCACTTCATAACAGCTTCCACTTGAAAAATACAGTAAAGAAGTCTAACATGTATTTAAATTCTGGACCATTCATAACCAAAAACACCCTTTTCATTCATGCTGTACATGGCAGTTGCCTAGCTACAAAAATCATTGCCATTCATACCAGAGATATTTTTAGTAACGCCATATGAAGTTGGGCAACTGTAGTGTCAGTGTACAGAAGGAATGTATGCAAAACAAATTAATTTTTAACACTCATTTAAAGGTAATAGGCAGTGAAAACATAATTTGTTGTATCATATCTATTTTTCCAGTCTCCTTGGCTTTTACTAAACTTATATTTCCAACAAAAATTGATTTATATGTTGTTTTTTTACATGAGAGAAATATGAGATTTATCATTTATCGATTATAGTGCACCTCCAAATGTAGAGGCAGAACACAAGGCACTGCAAATGTATTTGGAGTTTCTATATATTATTATCATTAATTATTATTATTACTATTATTATTATTATTATACAGGGTCACTTGCCCAAGATTAGCTGTGTAAATATACACTGAAAAAAAATGCTACCCAAAAATGGGGGTGTATAGGGTTTTGTTCGTCTCAAAACATCAGTAGCTGTATGTTTCCAGAAAGATTGTCCCAATAAGACAAGATACTGTTCATTTCCAGCTGTAATTTTTCAGTACTTTGAGCACCACGATCACATGACTTGCAGGGCATAAAGTGCAAGGCACTGTCATAGATATGTACAGAGGTTTTCGGTCTAGCAGACAGAATAATTAATTAATTTTTTTTTTTTTTTTGGACAAGACAGACCTGCTGTTGCTATAGGCTGGGATCAGTATCAACTGAGAGTTAATATGACATAATGAATGCGCATATAATTTATGAAATCATTAAAGCGTATTTAGTGTTATTTACTCTTTAAACGGGCTTACAGAAATGTGTGCTTACTGCTATGTCTTAACAAAAAAATAAAAAATGACTGAAGGGCGTATCAGAGCTGGTGATTCATGTGCGTATGTGCGGTACCCGGATGAGGCTGGTCGCCATCTTTACTCCATCCCAGCGCAGCGCTGCCGGTGGGGCGGAACACCACTCATCGACCCAGTTGGTTTCTAGGAACCGCCGATAGACCTGGCACGCCACCGTGTTTTTTCACTAAATCCTTGTTCGTTTGATTAGATCGCTACTCTATCCACATCTCGATACACAATGGGAGAGCGAGAGGACCTAGTTTACCAGGCAAAACTTGCCGAACAGGCAGAACGATATGACGGTAAGCCACACTTTCAGGGCTGGCTTGGAGTGGGACATGTTCGCCGCTGGGATTTTTTTTCTCCGAGCTAGCTAATGTTAACGGAGCACTGTTCAACTAGCTCAGTGTTAGCCGTGGCTAACAAGATAGCTAACCTGGCCAACACGCTGATTCATCTTACTATTAATTGACATGGCTGGGAGCTGTTTCCTGTGATAGACTAATGTGACATTAAAACGACAGCCATTGTCCGGAAGCCTCTATTTTAGGGGAAATGTACAGATGTGACTGGCAGTGGCTAACGTTAGCGAGGGGGCTACAACAAAATGGCGGATTACTGGAGCGTGAGCTGTCAGTAGTTGCCTCCCCTGCACCATGCTAGCTCTGTAGCTTAACACTTGAGCTTCTGGTTCGGTTTGCTCGCATAAGCAACACCCAGTGTCATGTTGCCATTTTTATAACCATAATTACGACCCTAGCTTTTTTTTTTTTTTTTTTTTTTTTTTTTTTTTTTTTTTTTGTTCCGTGATTTTGTTAATGATGCCATTTAACGGTACAGTAGCGATGCGTTAGCTGAATTGCAAGGTTAGCTACTTAAAGCTTGCGGTGTGTTAGCAGTGAGTGGGAGGGCAGCTGTTCACTTGATGGGGTGTTCCCCCTGAAAACAGGCTGTACGGATCGATTGGCGAAAATGACTCCCTCTTCCTCTCCCTGGTACGCTCCTGTCAGACTGTCATACCATTACAGGCCTTGTAGAGGCTGTTTTTAGACGGCTGCCTTTGCCACCGGTCATACGTTGCCCAGTAACGTTAAGTGAATGTGCCATGACTCATTCACGGGATTTGGACCGGGTGTATTTACAGGATGATTTATAGTTGACTGGCTAAATGCTATCCTTGCTGGGATGTAGTCGTATTCATATATATATATATATATATATATATATATATATATATATATATTCTGCGGTAGGTTATTAAATGTTAACATGTTTTTGATTGATGAATTTATAAAGAGCTTCATAGATCAGCGTGGGAAATGATGTATACTCCCAAAATCAACCAGTCTCAGACTCATAGAAAACCTGTCTCGTTTTGACCTTTTAACCCGCAAACTTAGTAGTTATTTAAAAAAAAAAAAAAAGTTTACACCCTCCCAGCTGTCATTCATGGCATACAGTTCCAGCATATTTAAAGTGCATCAGTGAAGGGTGTGTTTGCTGGTTTGGTGCAGAGGTGAATAGGTGGGGATTTGGCACTGGAAAGGAAGTCGCTTGAACGTGTGTTCTCAATACACTGTGTCATGTCACAGTTAAATGTTTTGCATATTCGGCAAGGCACAAATTATTATCATCCCTGATGACAGAATGCTTCATTCATAATGCAAATTTTTTGCCCAACCAAAAAAACCTCTTGGATTTGCGAAGCAGATTTAATTAGCGCACTGTTTTTGGTTCCCTGAATATGTCTGAATCTCTGTTAATCACTTGGAGGCTTGATGTCACATCATAATAATGGAATTGGCACTCATATGAATATTTCAGTCATAATATCTCTCACACCTTTAGACATGTCATCTTGCAAGCTATTATAATGAGAGAATTGACAGCTAATTGTTACAAGATACAATGTTAATATGAAATAGTCTATGTGCTTATATGAGTGTTGCATGTGTTCCCTCAACAGAGATGGTGGTTTCTATGAAGAACGTGGCGGGCATGAACGTAGAGCTCACAGTGGAGGAGAGGAACCTACTATCAGTGGCCTACAAGAATGTGATTGGAGCTCGGAGAGCCTCCTGGAGGATAATTAGCAGTATCGAACAGAGGGAAGAGAACAAGGGTGGAGAAGAGAAACTGAAGATGATCCGGGAATACAGGCAAACGGTAAATCACTCAGCAAAGGCTCAGGATGTCACTTATCACAAACAAGCTTAGCATTTGTATTTAGAGAGTTGTCTTTGAAGAGCACTTACATGGATTTACCAAGTTCCATTGTCACAGACATGTTTCTCATTTCAGAGCATCTCAGATTTGCCTCGCTAATGTGAAATCAGTTGCTCACATTAACAATACACATTATATGAGCACCTACTGGACAGACTGCATCTGAGTCATAGTTGGCAAGTGCTGCACACTCTCTTGCTTTTATGAAGGGAAATTAGAGCTGGCTATTATTCTGGGAGAGGCCAGAGTGTGTCAGAGAGATGGGAGAGGCAGTTGGACTGCAGTCAGTGACCTAATGGGATTCAGAGATGGGCTATCCCACTGTTGCACCTTCATTTCGTTAGTAGTTCTTTCATTCCCTCGGGGGACACACTTCTTCTATCACCACCGCAGCACCCGGAGAGCAGATTGCAAAATTTACATCACATGGACCTTTGCACCCACACAGAAGCAGAAAGTATAGGAAGGGCTGCAGTTAGATTGTTTTTGCAGATTGAATAATTGTCTTTTTTGTTTCTGTTTTGGTGGCAGGTTGAGAAGGAGCTGAAGTCAATCTGTGGTGATATTCTGGATGCACTGGAGAGGCACCTACTCCCCTCTGCTGTCATGGGCGAGTCTAAGGTCTTCTACAACAAAATGTAAGAGCTTTGTGGTGTGAATTTTAATTAATAGATGAATAAATGAAGCCTCTCTGTTCCTGACACAGAACGCTGGATGCACTTTAAAATTTTTGAGCTTGCTTATTTATTTGACACATTCATACGGTTGGATATAAAATATGGAGGATTAAATTCCTGACGGTGAGACTCAGGAAATTTAACAAAAGTAATATCAGGGAAGTTCAGGAATGGGACACTTGACAGGAAGATGTTTGTGTGAATGAAAGTCCTTTTTCATTTCTCCAATTACAGGAAGGGTGACTACCACAGGTATCTGGCAGAGTTTGCCACTGGAAACGACAGAAAGGAGGCAGCAGAGAACAGCTTGGTGGCCTATAAAACCGCTACCGATCTAGCCATGTCGGAGCTGCCTCCCACACACCCCATTCGCCTCGGCCTTGCCCTCAACTTCTCCGTCTTCTACTACGAGATCCTCAACTCGCCTGACCGTGCTTGCAGGTCACTGTTTCTTCAATACGATGTCTCTAGGGGTATATCTTTAGTCTCAGCAACAGTGGAGAAGCAGAGTAGAGTAATCTAAAAATGCGATCACAGGGGTTTAGAAAGGATCCAACGTACAGGAGTCCTGACAACAAGCAGCCTAGGAACCATCTCTTGTCTCTTGTTTTCAGTCTACCTTCACTAATCCTTCTCAGTTGCCATTCATAACTAGACATTCTTGTCTTTTGCCAAACCGTGTCTCATGTTCTGACTGGTGAGGCTGAAACTTTAAACCCTTTAATTTAAAAAAGGATTCACCCCCTTGACTTCTTCATGTTTTATAGTTTTATTAAATCACAGTGGATGTAGTTAGGCTTCTTTTGACATGGATTAATAAAAAGAGATTGAGCTAAATGAAATGCAAGTATGTAACACAAAATGGTTAATAATATTAACTTCCACCTCAAGTCGGTATTTAGTAGTGACACATTTTTACTCTGACATTCCCCTCCATAAATCTTTAAAACAGTTAGACGTTGTTTTGAGGCCGTTCCTCTGTATTTTCACACATACATAAATGAATTTATAACAGAAGCTTCCTGTAAACAGACTACACATACATACTGTAATGTGGAATATATCTTTACATCTTATTTTAATTTGACAGTAAAATCTGACGTGTGAAGCTCTTAGGTTTATGGTGTTTTCAACACAAGTGCTGAATGTGTTCTTCTCAGGTTGGCGAAGGCTGCGTTCGATGACGCCATCGCAGAACTGGACACACTGAGTGAAGAAAGCTACAAGGACTCCACACTTATCATGCAGTTGTTACGTGACAACCTGACACTATGGACTTCAGATATGCAGGGAGAAGGTAAGAGGCTCACACCATGGTGCCCGCTCATTAAACTCATGTAGGACATACATGTAGGACGTATATACACCGGCAGTGTATCTGCCTGTTTTTGTCTCTGATGAACCTCTTTTTCCAGGATTAGATGCTGATTGATGATTAACTCACACCTCACTCATGTCCTGTTACCCACCTAAAACCTTTTACACTGGATTTATAACATTTGTCAGTACTGTGAGCAGCCTGATGGATGATCTGTTGAGTCAGCAGCAGTGCGAGACACATGCCAGTTTATAATATTTAGATTTTTATAATAGATTTAATGACATTACATTCTGTGAGTATGAGTTAACACATAGCCAGAGAGTTGGATCTGTATCTGGAGAGAAACTACAGCAATCTTCTAAATATAAATCTAAATCCTCATCTTTATTAAAACAGTCTGTCACTTCGACTTGTGTTAACGCTGTGAGCACAGGCTTTGTTTCTTACCTTTTACTGGATCCCAGTGCAACTGGTGCAACTGGTTGAGTCTCAAGTAATTGGTTGTAATAGGCTGTTTTATTTTTTTCTCTCTCTCTCTCTCTCTTCACAAAGTAAACTATTTGTTTGCTTTGTGTTTCGTCTTGGCTCTGTTCATATCAAAGTCAAATAAGTTTGAGGCTACTCCTGAGGGTGTGAGCTCCTAGTGTTTCGAACACTGTGTCTGTGTCACGGTGATCCAACCGAAGAAAATGTTTTCTTAGATAGAAGATAAAATAAATTTCGACAGAACTGGAGAAAAACCAACCATCCAAAAGTAAAGCCGTGAACAAAAAAAAAAAAAAAGCTTAAAAAGTTTGAATTCACTTACATCAGCTGAGGCTTTCAGGACGTGTATCATGCTGCTCACAGTGTGCATGTCCAGGTACAAAGTGCAGAATCCTGTCTGAGTGGTCTGTCTACATGTGGCTGAGCTGAAAGCAGCCGTCTGGGGCAAAAATTCATAATCACTCTACCTAACAAAGATCACCTGCTTTTCCACTTTGCAGCATTTGATTTGAGGGCTGAACGATTAGAGGATGATACATAAATGCAAATCTTCTGACCAATATTGCAATTTTAAATTCTAAAAATGTATCTACAGGTAGAATATGTTTCAAATCTACAGATAAAATATTGCAGTTATTGTTTTTTTTCCTGCCAGTCAGGAGAAAAGTAAATTCTAGTTTTCTACAGGAAACATTTCTACAGAGAAATTGACCAATTCAGCTCACATTTATAATTATATGTGACATTAAAAATTGTTATTTACAGCCAATGTTTGCCTTCTGTTTTTCACCTTTCCACCAACTCACAGAAAAAACCTTTAGCTCCAGCTGAGTAAATCTGCTGGAGACGATTGTCTTCATAAACTGTCACTACTACAAGCTGCACACCGTACGTTATATAAGATGAAACTGTGACTCTTGGGATAAAAAAAATTAAAATAACATAATTGTGATATAGAAACAATAAATCGTTGAGCCCTATCTGATTCATTCTTTCTCTTCCTCCATTCATCCCAGTAGTTTGCGTTTGCTGTGGTGCAGTGTCCACCGGCACCTTTTTTTTTTTTTTTTTTTTTTTTTATTTCTCAGTGACTCATCATCTCTCTTGTCTCTTTCTCATTCCCTCTGCTGTAGAGTCCTAAAGGAAACAAACCTGACTGTTCATTTCCCATGTTAACTGTACTTTGTAAGTGTTGCTCACCCACTGTTGCTGTGTGTGTGGCTTCCTTCTGTTCCCTCTCAACACTAACTCACTCACGGTTTAATAATTCAATCCACTCACCCGTCGCTCTGTCGCTCGCTCATTCAGTTGGATCTTTTATTAACTTTTGGTAACGAGCTGTAACGAGCGGTCGGCTGAAAACAGACTTTTGAGTTTAGATAGTTCCACTCCGTGTTCACAGAGTTGCCTGTTAAACCTGTATGTTCACCCAGGAGCAAAGGGTTTATATCATGTTATTGGCATGTTGGACTGCTTGCACACGAAAGTCGACTATTCCAACACATGCAGCCCATTGTTTAATGCTGACCCTGATTAATGCATTTAAAAAGGTCGTCGTATTATTGAAGTATTTGACCTTTTCCATTAAGAACAAAACACAGTTCTGTTTGGTTTTTTTCTTTCACTTTTTGACCTCTTCAGTTTTTAAACACTGTATTTGAATGAGTGACTGTGATACAGAGTTTGATACCACGTTTCAGTCTTCACCAAACACTTGTGTTCAGCATGTGTTTTGACCGACTGAAGGTTTTCAGCAGATTTCCGCTGAAAAAAGTTGAGATTTTAAAAAAGGAAGCAGCTCAGTTTAAAGAGGTTTTCATCTGGATTCTAGTGGAAAGGTTTTTTTCATGCTGCAAAAAGACAAGCATTCACCAACAGAGGTGGAAAGTAACCGAGTACATTTACTCGAGTACTCTGGCATTTCTATTTTCTGCTGCTTCTATACTTCTTCTTCTCTACATTTCAAAAGCAAAAATTGTACTTTTTATTCCTTTGTATTTATTTGACATCGTAGTGACTAGTTACATTGCCAGTTAAGATTTTTAATACAAAACATGAACAGTTTATCCTCCTTCAGTCATTTAGGCTGTAGCTGATTCCTTAAAACCAAATTTTCTGACAAAAGAGGAAACGTTTGCCAGTGTCATAAGAACATTTCAACATGTTTTGAATCAAGTTAATGTTTTAATCTTCTCGTGCACCTACAGCAGCTTTACTCATTCTCATTTCAAGCTTCAGCCACTCATTTCTAACATTTTGAAAAACCATTAGAATAAAAAGCTACAGCAACAGAACAAGGCGACTTACTCATTAATGCATCAGCAACAATAATCCCGTGATATAATCTCTATGTATGTTTGTAATGCAGCTCCATCAAATGAGCCGTGTCTCTGCAAAATGAGTACTTTGACTTTTCACTCTGTGAGTACATCCAGCTGATGACACTTAAGCACTTACAGCTACAGTACGCAAGTTCTTTAACTCAAGCTAACGCTAGCAAGAGACTCGAGGGCAAGCCACGCCCCTCCTCCTCCCCCTCCCTCTCCCTGCTCCATTGCGCTCCGCCCAGCCCTCCACCTACGTCCTCATTGTCTCCGCTGTCTGAGCTAATGCTAATGCTAAAGGAGCTAGCCGTAGCAACGACTTCCAGCGGCTAACAGTGGCTTGAAGCTTTGGTGCGAGGGAAGTAGTGGACTGGAAGCTCATTCACATATTGATTGACAGGCGTGAAGTCCCGCCCCTGACTCTGGCCTTCTGTGATTGGTTAGAAGGACCAGCTTGTTCAATTAGTGTTTCAGCACTTTAAAAAAAAAAAGTTATTTCTGTATCTTTATGTCAAATTTTTAATCACTTTCACATAGAAAGGAGTATTTTCATATAGAATTACTGTTTTTACTTGAGCTCTGAATACTTCATCCACCACTGTTCTCCAGTCACAGCAAACAGGATCCTCTTGAGGCAAAGACGGCTCAGAAAAGGCTGAAGACAAAATGGGGAAAGCCCCAAATGAAAGGCTGAATTGGATACAAGCCTTTTATTTATTTTATTTTTTTAATTCCAGTCTTTTGTTTTTGTAAGAATTGGAAATTGGCTAGTTTCCAAACGAAAGATTTTTAAATTAACTCTGAGATCATTGGCTTTTGTGACCAAACGAAACGCCCATCTTCCTCTGCCTCACTGTTAACAATAGAAACTACGTCTTAAATCTTGAAGACAGGATTTTTTTAAATTGTTTTTTTTCTTCTTCTTTTTTTTTTTTTAACTGTGTTTTTTCCTCCATCAGGTGAAGAACAGAACAAAGAGGCACTGCAAGACGTTGAGGATGAGGCCCAGTGAGACTATGCCACCAACAGCCAACAACTTGAGACCCTCCCCTCACCTCCTCACACTCCTCGTCCCCTCCACCCCTCCACCTTTGTCCTCCTCATCCCCTCCCCCTCCCCTCCTCCGAATCCTCCTCCCTCTCTGCGAGTCACCTTCCTTTTCCTCCTCTCCCCTCCTTTTCCTTTCTTCCACCTCTGCAGCTCCGTGACCCAGCAGGGCCACGGAGTGAACAGGTTTATTTTTCTCTTCTTTTTTATTTTTATATTAGCCCTTACATCATTCAAGTAAATACCACTTAATTGAGACAGGAAATACAATGTTAGAAAGACAAAGATATTGAAAGAGTCCCTGGATTGTTTTTGTTTTTTGTTTTTTTTTGTTTGTTTTTTTTTTGTCCTGGTACAAGCAGTTCTGAGATGTTATCTTTATTTTCATTATTGTATTTTTGTTTGTTTGTTGGTTTTTTTTTTTTTTTTTTTTTTTTTTTTTTTTTTTTTTTTTTTTTTTTTTTTTTTTTTTTTTTTTTTGCTTTTTCCTCAATATTTTTATCAGTTGCTGGATGTATTGAGATTTTTTTTTTCTTAATGTAATTACAGAAATTAACTTTTATTACTGATAATGTTGACTATTAGTTATGGGAGCTATTTTATCTCTGTTTTTAGTGAAATGTCATGCGAATCATTTTACCTTTTTTATGGGCAATTTGGAAAACTACAAGTGCCCTTTTTGTTAACTTAGGTTTTCAGAGGAAGTCGGCAAAATTCGCGATATCCACGTGGGGCAAAGAAGTGCTTAACTTTTACACCATAGTGATTCTGTTGTCATGTTTTTGTAGTTGTCCTTGGACTGTACTTTGTGCTGAAATACTGTAACTGTGCACACATGCTGAATCTCTGAAGGTTGACTTACGGCTAGCTGGTGGTTATGATTTTAAAAAGAAAAAAGAAAAAAAAAACAAAACTTGGGAGATTTCTCACTTGTGTAAAAGACGAGTCTCAATTTGGCCCCGCTCCTCGACAGAGAGCCCTAAAACCAAGTTTGTCAGTGCTTTGCATGAGTTAACACATCTTTTCTGCTTCTTCTCCCCTGCGTTTTACTAAAGCTCCTCTAGGTTCAGAGGTTTTTTTCTTTTGCTGTTTCCTTTGTTTCTCTTCTTGTTTTGCTTCATTATGTGTAACTTGGAGCTGATTTGTACTACTGGATATCTGACTGGAGCCACAGACAGGGAATCTGTATTGTTCTTACTGAAACACAGCATGGAATTAACATTAAACAATCTAAATTAAACATTACAAACTGACTGGTTGCTTTTATTGTTTCATTTGCCTTTTAGAAGACGGAGATTTTTGCTGCTTATCTTGTCTAATGTGAACAAATATAATCCATGGAACTGTTTGTTCAAACATGGTAATGAAAGAAATAAAACTGTTCTGGGGAAGCTGGTTTTTCCTGCTGCTTATTGTAGTTACTGCAGGTTTAACATTCGCATGATAACCTCTTTAAAAGCGAGTTGGATACTTTCTGCGCAGGTGTTTTCTTCACAATTCAAAAAATTCAGTGGCTTTTCCAAAAGCCTGAAACCAGATGGACCCGAGCGCAATGTCGCCACACGGAGCAGATGTTGCTACTGGAATCTGAGCGGGCAACTGTGAGCATAATCATAAATTTATATCTTCTATTTATAGCGTTTGAGAGACAAATGCAATCTTAATGCCTGTGGTTCTGCTGTGACAGTGTAGCTGATGCCTTTGGCACCTCTGAGCTGCTGCTGTGTAAATGGCTGATGGAAGTGGTGGTGACGTACACGGAGATCAACCTTTCACAGCAGATATCGCTAATACTTTCACACGGATGTTTCCGTGTGGCTCGCAACAAAGACAGGATCATGGATTAATGACTTAAATATGTCATAATTGCAGTTGTGCGTGTTGGTGTGTGTCTACTTCAGTGCTTTCACTCTTTTCAGGCGTTCACTCTCGCACTCTCATTCTGAGCAGACCCTGAGGCCTTAACCTTTCGCCTCCCCAGTTTCAGTTTCTTGTAACCTCTGTAGCAGTTGCCGCCTATTCTACTGTTACATCACCCATAATAACAGGCTGTGCTGGGTGCCTGGCCTAAATTTAGACCCACAGGTGAAAGTGGAGGAGCCTGTCAGAGGCAGACGGCGGGCAGAGTGCACTAACAGCCAGTCAAAGCAGCGTCCTTTTCTGCAGTGTGAACCGCTGTAGCCGTTTGCATCTCCTGCTGAGGAGACACTTACTGAACCATCTGGGTGACTCCCTCACCTTTCATGTAGGTCACTGTCAGGTCGGACTTTCTTCTTGACCAAAACTCAAAGGCAGATTGCTGCGAATATTCATATATCAGGCGAAGTTTCATAAGAACTTTAAAGCCTAAAAGTTTACTAAACAGATTCATGCTCCCCAGAGGATGAGCCCTTTCAATTTCTCCACTTTTATCCACTGACATCCTCAAGCAGTTTCGCCATTCTGCTGTAAAATGATGAAGTTTCATCACATAGTTTCAGATTCCATTATATAATTTCTGTTATATATTTTTGCGCTCCCAGGAGGATGAACCATACAGTTTGTTGGCGATCCTCTGGCCTTTCAGACACCAGGAACACTATTTGATCCAGACCAAAATATCCCAGCAACCATTGAATGGATTACCATGAAGTCCTTTAAAAGACAATCATGGTCCCATTTGGTTAACCCCCCCCCCCACACACACACACACACACACACACACACACACACCTCGCCTGTAGTGCCACCACTGGGCTGACATTCATGATTTTGAGTGAACAGCTATTGCATGTGGTATAGTCAAATATAGATGCACTGACTGTCCCTCTTTAGATCACTTTCAGTAGGTACTAACCACTTCATACTGGGAACACATCACAAGACCTGGAGGCCGTTGTCAAAGTCACTCAGATCCTTACGTCTCCCCATGTTTCCTGCTTCCAGCACATCATCTTCAAGACCTGACTGTTCGCCTGCTTCCTAACACAGTATATCCCACCTCTTGACCGGTGCCACTGTAACAAGATAAGGTTGTTTATTTCACCTGCCATTGGTTTTAATGTTGTGGCTTTCCCCCCCTTTTTTTTATTAGTTATTTATTATCATTCATCTTGCCCCTACTAGCTCAGCTTTCTGTGGGAGTCAGTGACACTTCTGATTAAATTAAATCCCTGTATTTACTGTCATCATTCTCACTCCGAAAGAATAAATGAATTAAACTGGAGAGACTTGAGTCTGAAACAATTCAATTTTTATTAAAGGAGGAGGAAGCAGACTACATTTCTTTGCTCACACAGCCGTGAGCCGAGACGAGACTTCACCCTCTGAGAGGACGGTTGTGCAGCAGCTCGTCTAGCGCCCTCTGCAGGTCAACTCTGCAACACACAACGAGAAGACGGTTCCCACAAACCACAACGTCTGTACAGCAGCGTTAAATCTGTTCAATTCATTATGTGTTAGTGAAGTCATCAGTTTCTACTTTAGGCCACAACAATTTAGAAACTTAAACACTGATATATCATTGCCAAATTAACCGTCACAACATAATTATTACCACATTATGGGGCTAATGTTGTGATGATATTGATTATTTGGTGTTTGGTTTTCATCAAGCACACGGCACACCTCTATTACATTTGCCTGAGAAGCAGAAACCAGTTGTTATTCCTGGACTTGGAATATCACCTGACTCAGGATTTCTTTGCGGTAAAGGGATGAAACACAACTTTACTTTAGTCTAAAATAGAATAATTAAGGGTTTAGAGGATGGATTTTTAGACAGGGTCCCTCTACCAAGATAGGACCACATGATTACATCCAAGAAATCAAATTACCAAAAACCAGCAGACACACTTCTGGGGCCCCTGTTGATCCAGCCTCGACCAGAGTCTGCTAATCATCTCACAAAGTGTGCAGTCACAGTAATTACACTCACAATTACAAAAACCGGTCTTTGATCTGCCTTTACGGACGGGGGTTGCCACCAGACATGAAACCAGATGTTAATTTAATCAACATTTCCCTCTGACTTCCAGCTAATCTGTTCAATTTCTCTGCTCATGTCATCACATTCACACCAGACCACGAGCTCTTCCTGCTTTTCACACATGATACACAAACCTCTGATTTCCAACCCCCTGCATTACTTCTGCAGTTGCTGTGGGGGGGGGGGGGGGAGCTGTGCAGAAGTATAGCAATGAATATAGGATGACTGATACTGTCTCATCCAAATTAAACTTTATTCAGATAATAATTTACTCAGTCAGGTTTTAGCCGCAGAACCTGCTTCAGTCGGTGATTTAAAACTAAAAAAAGCTGCCGCACTAAACAGACCCCTCGCGAGCTCCC
>NW_019525427.1:997025-1017731 GCF_002814215.2 Seriola lalandi dorsalis | reverse complement strand
GGTGGGGGGGTGATGTGTTGACAGTCAGGTTACCATGGCAGCTTATGGTTTCTCCTCCACTGAGCCGCCTGTTGTAACATGAAACCTCAAGAGGGCAGCAAGTTCTAATCCGAACTGAAACTACATCACTCACCCTAAAATAATTTCCACATTTCCACAGACGATGGTTAATGGCTGTGCTGAGAGGGAGCATAACAAGAGTGCAACTTTGCCCTAAACTTTCCAGTCGCTGTGTGTGTGTGTGTGTGTGTGTGTGTGTGTGTGTGTGTGTGAAGACGCCGCTCTCCAGAGGGCGTGTTCTGGTTGTGGAGTGAGTGGCCTCCTCTTCTACATCTGCAGCCTAATCGGCGTCCTCTGGCTTCCTCTGCCTTCCTGTGGAAACTGGAAACTGGAAAACTGCTGCGGTGCTCTGTTGTCGGAGCTGAGATCCCTGCTCGCAGGAGTGGGACCCAGGGAACAAACGTCAATGAAATATTATGAACTTCCTCTTCTGCTGCAGAGACAGCAGTTATAAATAGAAAGGGTTATTTTCAGGCAACACTTGTGAGATTTGCTCAGCCCTGGTCTGAGCTGGTCTGGGCTGAGCCTCCGTGTGGAGTCTGGTTACAGGACTGTACCACAAATACACAGCAGGATGAACTTGTGAACTACAGCGCTGTTCTGCCCCACGCCCTTCAGATCTCCCCGCAGTGCCCTTTGTCCATGGAGGAGACATATATCTAAGTGTGTGTTTATAGTAAATCTGAGCATGATGAGCACACCGTTATACTCCACCAATCCATCCATCTCTCTGCCTCTCTCTCTCTCTAGCAAACAGGACTGATTGTACATAATGTAATACATGTAATACAGATCCTACACTGTATCTGTGAATCACTGCTGCTCGCTGTCACTCTGTCAGGCTTCAGGTCGGCCTGCATTCACACTGTCACCACTGCACATTAACTGTGACGTCCACGCTTCAAGGGGTCTGTGTTGCATGTCGTGCTGTTGACAGTTTTTGATTTTAAAATTCATTAAATCTTGAGTTGTATTAATATAAAACACAGTTTCATTCATGGACTGGTAAAACAAGTCGCTGCCACTGCCGCAGACAGACAACGTGACAGGTGACAAGGAAGTGATGTCCTCACTGATGACCTGCCTTGATGAGAGGACTGATTGCATGACATTGACATGAAGCATAAATGTAAATTAAGGCGCTGTTTGCTTATTGTATTTGAATATTGTAACTGTAGAGCAGGTTAAGCCTTTGAAAATGAAAGGCTTTTCAATTTTCATTTTAATATGGTCATAGAACGCAACACGAGTATGTGAAAATGTCTTTTTACTCAATAACGCGCCCTGTGGGGACTGGGGGGGGTCACATGACTGCTGGGCTGAAGAGCAGCAGGAGGACAGGTGTGCTTACCTGGCCCGCTCACACAGGTGCCTTGAGTCTGTGTCCTGAGCTCATTCTCTGTTTGCTCCTCAGTTCAGCTGCCTCCCTCTTCTTTCTGAAACAGTGAAAAGGTGAGGTACTGTGCTGTAAATGGATCTAAAAATACCCTGTGATGATTTTTGACTTTAAAAAGGCTTCGTCATTAAATTTGAAAATAAGTCTGGTATAATCCTTCCGCAGTTGTTCACGTTGTATAATGAAAGATGCCAGTTTAATGGGTATTGCCTAATTTCATTGTCTTGCTTATGCTGAGTGAAAATGTATGTTTACGTTTGTGAGCTGGTTCTTCATTGGCCGATGCTGCCTAAACACTGTTAACGCTTTGCGTGTGTTATTGTCCCACTGAATGAAGTCGAAGAACGTGCTGGCTGCAGCGGTTAATATAAGGAGAGCTAAACTAAATAACAACAAACTGTGTAAATGATGAACAAAATTCATAACTGTTATCGGTGTTTAACTGCTAGTCCAAAACTGACCAGGAGTAAAGTTCTACGATTCATGTATGTTGCTATTCATCAACTTATTCATTTGATTATGGTTACTTAAACTGTTAGGTGAACATTAAGGGCTATATAAATGTATACAGCGCGCTTGTCTCACACACGCACACACACACACACACACACACACACACACACACACACAGACACACACACAGACACACACACACACACACGTACAAAGAAGCAAGGAACGTCATTAAATATTTGTTATCACTGTTCTTGGTAGTGTGAGTCAGATCTTTTCTGTATTGGCCTTGAAAATCACATATCAGCGTGTGTGTGTGTGTGTGTGTGTGTGTGTGTGTGTGTGTGTGTGTGTGACACTGTCTCCAGTTGCTCCTAGAGTCTACCTCCGTCATCTCATCATGACTCATCTTCATCTCCTTTAAGAAAACACAGACACACACACACACACACACACACACACACACACACACCATCAGCTACGACATGAGTCACCTGTTGTAACGTTGTAGTGACAAAGTGACATTTGACCTGTCATCCACTACTGGCCCCCCTGAGAGTATTTCTCCATAGGAAAGGTAGTTTCCTCAGTGTTAACAGACATGATGTGATGGGGCAGGAGAGCAGGAAAACAAACGATTTTACAACCGTCGTGTGACACGAATTTACCGTAAGAACAACGTCCTCTTTCCAAACTGGATCAGCATTCAAATTCCTCACTATAAGATGTTTTGGCATCAGGTGGATGGTTTTCATTTTTGTATATAACCTGTAAAATAAACCACTAAATAGCTTTACATGAATGTCTGCAACTGTGAATATGAATTTACAGCTAAAGAAACGTGTATCTCTGAAATCTCTCTCCTCATTTCTTCACTACAGTGATCCGTGTTCAGGTCACAGCGTTTCATTTCACTTTCAATTCGTAGTAAAAAAAAAAACCTCTCTTGGAAGCCAATCATCTCAAAATTATGTGTTTATTTTAAAATAGAATGGAGTGTGCGTGTGTGTGTGTGTGTGTGTGTGTGTGTGTGTGTGTGTGTGTGTGTGTGTGTGTGTGTGTGCTTGCGTGTGTGTGTGTGTGTGTCAAGGCCACTGGTTTCCTGTTGATGCCCGGCTGTCAGGAATGCCTCCAGCTGGGGTCAGAGGTCAAAGGATGTGTGTCACTGTCACTTCCCCTCTCTCACCAGCAGCAGCACACAAACGCTGTGCCACACTCATTCCTTCGTAGAATATGCAAGTTCAAGGCACGTCTCCTTCTTTTTAACCAGCGCTGCTCATTTAATATTTATTCAGATGAGACAGGTTTCAATAAGAATCACTTTCTGAAGTCGAATCTCACAAAAATTCAATGTTTAATATCAAAAATCCTGCTTAAAAAAACATTGTAAAATCTTCCAGAATCATTAGTCCACTAGGTGCATGTGGTCAAATCATCCAGTTTAAATCTTGACTTACAAAAGTTCATCATTCAGGCTTTGCAGCTGCAGCACTGATGTCACAGAAACCACATCTGGCAACATCAGGAAGGTTAATCAAAAAACTAAAAACAAACACAACCTCTTCCAGTCCAACTCTCCGTAACAGTGGCTTTCTACCCAGACCTGATTAATGCAAAGCTGTGGTTACTGGTGAGACCTCATTACTGTCGAGTCAGAGTTCAAGAAAAGATTACAACTAGTACCTGAAGAAAAATAGTATTAAAATAGTATTAAATATAAATAAGAAAAGAATAATTGGTAGAGATAAATAAATAATTGAATAAATGAATATAAATAGTTGGATCAATCTCTTTCAAGTGGGGAAGCTGCGCACATTCTTAAAGCTTAACTTGATATATTACATGTAAAACAGGTTGTGACTTCAACGACAACCAAAACATTCTGTAATCTTTTGATTTATTTGGTTTATTTGAATAATGTTTTGCAGCCTGAAGAGGTCAAATTAAAAAGTGATCCTCAAATTTGAGTAAAACATATTTGAAAATAAACAATTTTCTTTCTGCTTTTCCGTTTTCCGGTCCTGTTCATCATCCTGCAGACGTATCTCATGAACCCTGCAGGAGGTGCTCACCGCCAAACGCCGGGAGCCACTGCTCTAGAGCTGCATTTTTCTTTAGCCCCTTTACTGCAAATTTCACCCCACGCAAATTATGATGAAATACTCAACTCAGGCCACATTGCGTGATGCATCCAAGTAACTGGATCTATGCTGGCATTTAGCACACAGGAATGCAGGGAGGGATCCGACGGTTCAGGAGGGTTATCTGGATGAAATATGTTCATCTACCAGAGTGATCCCTCCATAAATATGGTGTGTGTTCACGTGTTTGTTGTATGTGAAGTGTCAAGGCCTTGGTTAGTCGGGTCCTTGGGGACAGGAAGCGCTCTGCTATGAGAGCACAAGCCCCTTATTTGTTTTTAGAAAGCGTGTGGTGCGTACGCGTGTCTCTTGCTTGTGTGTCCTGAGGGAAGCGGGTTCCGCCATGCACACATACAAACATGCTCATATGTCTCACACACACACACACACACACACACACACACACACACACACACACACACACACACACACACTAAATCTACTGGGTGGGTACTGGGAATGTCTCGGGCAGGATGCTGGTTTCTAGAAGGAAACTCAGTTCAGACCAGCCCTGTGTGTGTGTGTGTGTGTGTGTGTGTGTGTGTGTGTGTGTGTGCAGTGTGAAAATGTTAAAATGTTTTAATTTAACTAAAAACAAAGGGTATAATAGTTAGCTTTAAATAGAAATAATGCATAATTGGTGAAATGTTTAGCTAAAGTGGGTAAATGGTTAAAGTAGATATCTAAAAGGAAAAAATAAACAATAAACTAACTTAAAGTTTGGCTAAATGGTCCGGTATTCTCTGACAGCCGGAAGATTTACTGCGTGTGCACCAGAATTGGTCCAAATGTGGAAGTAGCATCTGACAATCATGCTGTGTATGGGCCAGATTCGGGCCGTAGAACTGGGCCTATACTTGGCCAGAAGAAAACAAGCATGTGGCCAAAGTATGGGCCGGATTTACTCTGCCATCTGGGGAACCACTAACCTAGAGTACTCACTGTATATATATATATATATATATATATATATATAATCAATTCACCAAGACTTTACACAGAAACTACAGCATTATATAATATTTTCATTGAAGACACAAATGTGTTTACCACTCCTTACTTTCATCCTTTCATGCATACGCACACTCCAGTAAGACAAAAGACACATATCCTCTGCATGTGACATCCATCTCCAGTCAGAGCTTCATATCCTCCTCATGATCCCTCGACCAGAGAGGCTACATCCTCTGGCTGGAGCGAGGGGAAGCTGGCCTCACTGAGACTCTCCGCTCTGCGACAGGTAACACCCCAACTCCACATTTCTGCGCCAGGGCTGAAAAAATCTCCAAATCACTGCTTTCCACTTTTTGATCTTTTTGCCAGGAAGTAAAGATTTTTTTTGTTCGGTGAGAGCTCCCACTGGAAAGTCAAAGTGTTTCTGTTCACGTGGATTTGGGAGAGAGGTTGCGATGTATATCTGATGACTGACTGCTAACGTTTTGCTCTTCAGGTGTCACTTGGGATGGTCTTCTAAGCACCTTCCACCCTGAGCTAAGGATTTGCAAACGGACCTGAGGGGAGAGCTGTAATATTTCTCCTCTGTCTCTCGTAAAAAAGTTGGAAAGGAACATAAAGAAAAAATCAAGACAAAATCACTTTTTTCTGAGGAAAAACAAAAAAGAAAAGGGACGGGAAAAGAAGAGAAAAAAGGAATCATGATGGAACTCACGATCCAACTCATCCCAACGGGGGAAATCATCCTTTCCCCGGGGAAAAATGGAGAAAACTACTGCCACAGCTGCAAGGTCAGTTCACACACTGACACAGATCTGAAGTCAGATCTTCCCACTCGTCCTTCGCTTTAATGGGTTTTTCTTCAGCTCAGTTTGTAGAAACTGATGCTGGCGCAGGTGAGGCATCCACAGGGATGATGTTGAGAAACACTGACGTATTTTAAGAAGTGTAAATTGCTTCCGTTACACTGTGAACTTCATTGATGAATCAAAAAGGCTGTGGTTAGTAAATAAGTTTAAATCTCATTTTACTCTGAGTTTTTTCATAGTTAATTATACGTGTTAAAATGAGCTACCTCTTATAATATTGAATATATAGTCTATACCAGGAATCCTGCTGAAAAGATGTTCACACACAAAGTTCACAGCATTTAAAAATATAAATTACACATTAAAGGTCTCTACCTTTAACATACAGTGCAGGTAAGATGTTGTCCGTCTATTCTCTTATAGAAAAAGCAGTGATACTGATTCCTGCCTCAGCATATGAGAATCCAGCGCAGACCTTCAGACGGCTGCATTTTAAAGCTGCTATGATCAATATTTTTATATCAACAATGGATCTGTAGTAAGGATGTTTCCCACAGAGAATTACAGCTTCACTCTGCAGTTCCTCTCAGCTCTGCAGCGTGTTTTAACGTCTTTGAACTCGCTGTATTGTTTTGGATGACTCTCATCGCGCTCATCAGAGTCGTATCCAGCAGCAAGCAGCTGTTTTCAGTTTGTTTTTGCTCTAAAATCCCACAAAACTGCTGTCAACAATGTTAGCGACTAGGACCTGAACTCAGTGCAGCATTTGGCAGCTAAAGAGCCAGATCTTTCTAAGAGGTTAGTGGAGACTCAACCAGAGGTGAGAGAGGAGCGACTCCAGATGAATGCCGTCTGCTGGATGTGTAAATAGGCAACTGTTCACTAACAGCTTCACCATAACTTGTGTCAGTGTTGTGTTTACAGCTTGTTTACGCTGCCCCCAAGTGGCCAAAACCACCCCCCCACCCTCCCAAAAAAACCCCACTGACAGCAGGTTTGCCAAAGTTAGCTGCAAGGCATTTCCCACATTACTAGCACTGACTGAAAGCCGCACTCTGCTACCTCTGTTTTTTTGTGACTTCACCAGCTTCATACTAAATCACCGGAGCACCTCTTTAAAGTTACACACATTTTTAACTGTGGAAATCTCGTTGATCACTTGTTGCCTGTAGCTTCAGCACTGTTGCCATGGCGATGTTTCCCCGCATGAAACAGAAACAGAAATTGCTCCTAAGCATTTTAACACGTGTTTTAAACATCATATCCTCGTGTAGGAGGCCGGTAATAAAGACAGCTGACGTCTAATATCTATATAAACTGTAGCTGAGGAATGAAGGGAGAGGGCCTCTTCAAAATCAATCCTCCCATTAGTACGAGGTTGGTACAGTCCGGCGTGGGCCGACACCAGATTAGGATGTATAGTAAGAGGAATGCGGTGTGGTTAATGCAGCCTGCTGCTGGCCGGTCCGTGATGATTGGGGAGGTGAGGAATGTACTGTAGCCTGGACGGGAGGAAGCGACAAAGACATTCCAGTACACAGCTTCATTTTCTTTTTTTTCCTCTTCCCACATTCCTACAAGGTCAAATCACCCTGCGTGTCTGGATGTGTGTGAAACCTGTGTGTGTGTGTGTGTGTGTGTGTGTGTGTGTGTGTGCGTCAGGGTCATTTTAGCATCCAAATGGATCTTTTTCCTGCATTATATCTTATGTAATTCACAGAAATGTTGAAATCAGGTATAGGGGGGAGTGACAAGGGATGGTCGTAACATTTTAGACATTTCCATCTGTGTCTTTTAAACCAGTGTGTTCAAAAGTTTATACAAACTAGTTGCGTGTGTCTGCTGTTACATGGTGTAGGTGTAAACTGGAGTGAAATGTGACATTACTATTTAAGGAGCGTGACAAAAAGTTGATATTGAACCTTTTTATTCAACATTTAAAGGACTTTTTTAACATAATTAGTTTGTGTGTGTGTGTGTGTGTGTGTGTGTGTGTGTGTGTGTTACAATTAACCCAGACTCTTGTGGCTGTTAACTATAGCTTAACTGGCAGCTAACAGCTAAAATATTAGCACTGTCAGCTAGCATTAAAAACATCTACATAGACTCACAGTAAACATGACAAATGTTCGAAGAGTTTAACTACAGAGCAGACGGAGCTGTTAGAAAAATAAATGAAGTAAAAAAACAACAAACTTTCTTATTTTACCTTTCTTTGTTTTTTGCTTCTAAAATCAGCTGTGTCTGCCGCAGGGTGCTTTGAGCATTGAGCAGGTAAAAAGTGAATCAGGTGATTCGTAACTTGTCCCTGATTGGAGAAATTGGAAGTGTTACAACTAACGTTTTGCTAAGTTAAAGCAGGAAAATTAAGTTGCTCCAAAACAAATGAAAACATTAAGTAAAGTGCAGCTAAAGTTTGGGCAATGTTTCCTGGTTTTGGTTCCTCAGAAGTGGAGGGTGCCATGATGGGCCTTTCCATCCAGTACACTCTGTCTATCTAACGTTGCCTTGTCAACAGGATACAACCTGTGTGTGCATATGTGTGTGTGTGTGTGGTTCAGTGTGTGTGTGTGTGTGTGTGTGTGTGAATGCCATTGGCTGTGGGTTGTTGAATCGATCACCCCCCCGTCTGGCAGTGCAGACATACTACAGTGACAGCTGACCAGCTGGCTGAGGTCACCTTCACAGGGACACAACATGTTACGTAACTCTGCAATGTCTGAAATCACAGCAATCTGTTGTGTAGTAGTTTCTGTCTTTCATTCTTGACATGCAGTATACAAAGTACTTTTACTTGAGTACTGTACTTGAATATATTTTTCGAGTATCTATACTTTACTTGAGTATATTCTTATTGTAAACGTATGACTCTTACTCCACTACATTTAAAGGAGAAATGTTGTACTTTTGACTCCACTACATTTCTATGAAGGACTCTTACTTTGAAGCAGAGCTTTTAGTCAGAGCAATGCATTTTCTTTTATTTTGAAAACGTGACAGACCTTACACTGTGTTCATCACAGGAGAAAAACCAATCACAGCCAACTCCTGCCCTGTCAGTCATGTCTGAGCCTGTCAGTGTCCTAATGATGGCGACGTCAGATAAAGATGAGGCAGAAGATCCTTCACCAGAGACCACCACGGTCTGATCTGGAGTCTGTGTTTGAAACATTTAGGAATAAAGAAAGATTCCTATTGTTTTAAATGCCTGCTGTGTTTACCACAACTAAACTTCAAAAAAGAAATATGAAACGACAATTTATTAATTGTTGGTTCAGTTGTGTTTTTATGGCTTTTTCTATTGGCTTTGTATCATATTCTACAATATTTTTATTCTACATGTTCATTCGGTTCTGTAAATACAAGAATGTGTTCACATAAAAATATGCTTTAAAATCAAGCACTCTGGTACTTAAACTCAAGTATTTTGACTGAACAACTTTCACTGGTATTGGAGTCCTATTTGAGCAGGATACTGGAGGATACTCTGCATAAAAGTACATTGAACTTTGACATTAACATCATTATTTTTGTCATTGGGAATTCCAGCTGGGGAAATCATAGTGAAAATAAAACTGTTTTGCACATTATATATATATAAAAGAAATCACTCCCAAACCAGACTCCATTACTGCTGTAGACATTTAGAGGAGAATGTAAAAGTGTTAGTTCACTAATGATGACTATTTCAAATCAATTGCCTCACCCTCATATTAACTGGCTTGTCATGAAGGAGACTGACTCTCCTGCTGAACAGGGAGAGGAGCTCTGCACACACACACACACACACACACACACACACACACACACACACACACACACACACACACACACACTCTCTCTCTCTGCAGCGTCAGTGTGAAGCTGCAGTGGCACCGCTATTGACGGTAGAGGGTACGATAACTCTTTGAAACTGATATCACCAGTTATGAGAGCAGTTTGATGCAACTCTGACACTTTATGCTGCAATTATGTTGTAATATGCAGCTGAGTTAGAAGAAGAAGAAGAAGAAGAAGAAGAAGAAGAAGAAGAAGAAGCAGAAGAAGAAGAAGAAGAAGAAGAAGAGATAAATGACCCGTTCAGATATCTGGTTATTTTAAGGATGTTTTACATGCTTGTGCACAAGTCAGATGAAGCAGTTGTAAAAGTTTAGAGATATTTGACTGAAAATATAGACATTTATATATATTTTGAATGCAATTTGGTTTTGTGATATGTAGGAGCCAGACTGTTACTGTCCCTGCACGAAGGGGGCTTTGAAAGCTTGCAAAGCGTGGCGGGTTCCCTCACAAAGCCGCAGCGCTTCCCGTCCATTAGACAATAAGATAACGAGGCTGCCTGGTTACATGTTTGTAGAGAAAACAAATGACGACATGGTGCGTGGCTCGTCTAAAATAAACCGTGCCACTCATGCAGGAGATGTGGGATGTGTTCTCGCTGAACTTCCTGGTAAATGCGGGGCCGCTCTGCCCTCCACTGACAGAAAAGGAAGGTGGAAATTACCACACCACTCCCAGGGAGGGTTTAGGGGAACCGAGTCCCAGTAAAAACCGCACGCTTCAAGTGTTTTTTTTTTTTTTTTTACTCATTTACATTAACACCGCCATCTGCCATTTCACCACTGACATATTATTATGACTAAGTGTGTAGCACCATGACTATACTGGTGAACCACTAGAGGAGAGGGGGAGGGTCCCTTTGCTGAGGCTGCAGTCTGCGAGAAGCCACAGCTGTGACACGGTGGGAGCGCTGGTGTGGACTGGGAGTGGTGGGAGGGTCAGGAGAAACCCCGCAGGACTGCGAGCTACCCGCTGTCAGACAGACACCAGGCACTGAGAGACTGAACCAGACTACCACCAGACTAACAGGACGACAAGAAGTCAGTGAGAGAGGAGAGAGACTCCCGCCGCGTTTTTCACCTCGGCTGTTTTAAGGTATGTTTTAATGTTCGGTATAAACACCTGACTTAGCAACAGCCCGATTGCCGCGCTTTCTTTTAGCTTTACTGTAACTGTTGCTAGCTAGTGAACTTTTCTTTTTTCTTTTACTTGTAATGACAAAGGGTGTCGTAGCTGTGTGTGTGTGTAACAGCTGTTTAACACACAACTTTCTGCAGTGTAATTTGTGACATTGCAGCATGTTTGAGTGAGTGGGCTGAAAGTTTTCACCCTGTGTCCAAACTTCATTCAAAAAAATGGCGATTTAACGCTTTCCAGCCTGTTTGGCGGCGGATTTACTCGGTGAAACAGACAGTTTTGGATCAATAACAAATCAATGAGAGCCACTGATAAATTCGGCTTGATCAACATTAAATTGTTTGTATTACTTTGACTGTATTAAAGCGTTTACACTCGACCTGCCTGCAGTTTCCAACTGCCACAAAGTAGATCTGCGGTGCGAGTCTAGCTCAGTTCAGAAGTTTAAAAACTACATTTAAACACGGTGTTACGTGTATATGTTTACGCCGATTTAAGAAATTAATGCTAGTCATGATTTCTGAATGTGTTTTTCGTTTAGGTTGTAAGGCAGAAAGCGAAGAAAACGAAATCTGATTTTACGTGTATTTTTGAATGAAGTCTGGTTTAACCGTCGCTCCTTTTTACGTGTCAGTTGCCGGGACCTGTAGCGCCTGTTGAATTGGTTTTTTTTAGTGACGTTCATTGAAAGCAGTGGTGTAAACTTTTGGCCACGTACTGTGCCGCGTTCAGGGGCCAATCCGCCAGTCTTTTTATGGACGCCAGACAGACACAGATTAAGACAGTTCACTAAATAGCTAATCTCGCAGTCTATCGCACCTGTGAGCACAACAAACTGCTGTAAAGTTGATAGATTCGTGCCTGTCAGCAGGGGGGGTGGGGGGGGTGGGGGTGGTGGTGCATTTGGTGTTTATAAATGCAACATTAACCATCATCAGTTTTGTTGTGGCAGATGAATAGTTCTTAATAATATCTATCAAAGGCATATCAACCATAAACATGATAGCTGCAGGTAAATCCAGTTTTACTTATCTCAACTTTTGACAGACCCTGTGCAAAGCTGCCAGCTGTCCGGCTTTAGCTGAGAAACTCTCTCTGTGGCTGACGAAGGTTTTGTCAACAAGCCTGTCCACCTGTTAATGTGTGTGTGTGGTTTGTAAATGAGGCGAACACAAGGGAAGCACCTGGCAGTCAATGCAACCCATTAATACCAAAACAAAGGGGCAACAAAAATTCTGATTAATGATTTTAAATTAAAAAATGATTAATATTGACGTGTAATTGATAGAATACACTCCATCCATCCATTAGCTATATCGCTCATCCTTTGAGGGTGGTGGTGTGGATGTTAGAGCCAATCCCAGATGACATTGGATGGGGGCTGAGTACATCCTGGACAGATCGTGAGTCTTTCACAGGGCTGACATATTGAGAAATTGGAATAATTTAACTGGTCATTATCTTTTCTCCTCTGAGAAAAAGTTTATAACCTACTGATAATGAGTGAGGGAGATTACCCGCCGGGCAGGGGAGGAAACTGCACTGGACATTAGGAAGATGCACATGGAGATTGAAACCATGAAGAGAGAAGTGTGAAGGAATGAGCCAGCGTAGGCGGGGATACTCCTCAGGGGTCAAAGCTTCTTAGAGCAGCCGACCTGTTGCTTCAGGGTCACCTGGAGGGCAGGACCTCCTAGCGTTCGCTGCAGCTGCCTGTCACTCTGCTGCAAGTTTGGGTTAAGCTCCTCTAAATGACAGTTTGTTGTTGGAGATGATTGGCTTTGAAGCACTGGCACAGACAGCTGCGTTGCTCTGTGTTGCTCTGTGCATAGCCTGCACCGTTATCCAACAAACGCACATCAATGCACTGCTGTCAATAGTTTTTTCCAAGGCAGATCCATGTGTTGTGTTCTCCCTGGTGAGATTCATTTAGCTGCTGCTTGTTTCCATTGGAGCGATGTGGTGCAGATGCTTAAAGGCAGATTTATTCCCGAGTGCTGCGCTTCAGGCTTTTTTTAATCTTGATGGCCTGTGTTTTTTTGATGATATTTCTGGTTCGTGGCCGTGACAGAGTCATGGCCAGAGTGGTGTTGGGTAATTTGGGATTAGAATGAGCTTTTACCCTAAATGTCTGCCTGCCTCGACATGGTGAGGCATTTCGCCCTTTGGCTCTGTATACCTATTTTCACATAAATAAAACAAAAAGGGAAATGCTTTTAAGTGTATTTTAGATATTTTCAGATGATGTTAGCATGAACAAGTACTAAGACTTATGAGCATTATGAACATTTTCATTTTATTTGAGGTGGCGAGTCGATTTATTGTGCTTGCTTTGCTTTGTTTGACTATTTATCTGATCAAATACCAGTCTGACTTTGCCCCCATTGTTATTGCAGTTAGTAGATTCCTTCATGGCAGATTCCTATCTTTACGACTCCATAGTTCAAGGAGTATGAACATGTAGAAGTAGTGAACTAATAAAATGCATTATTGTAAAAATGCTGGACCCCTAGAACTCCCTCCATGGACTTCACTATGAGAACCACGGCTCTTTATTTGATGGATATAGGAACTGCTGTTGACAGGGTGAAGTTTTTCATGATCATGTAGTCTCTCAGTTACATGTCGGGCGGATCCTGGGAGGAACCCATAGGATACACCTGACAGCCTGGCTGTTAGCCAGACCTCCACCATCACCTCTACAGCAGGAAGGACACTCACACACTTACGTTCTTGAACTGTGTTATAGGAACTGCTTAGCAGGGGATATATTTCCACTTTCATGACCTTTTGTGTGTGAACCCGTCATATCAAACTGGAGGAGGTTTACACCACATACAAATTAAAGAAATGGGCAAAACACTGGCAGGGCTCATGGGTGGGAAGCCAGTGAGGGATCATGAACTTGTCAGGTGACTCCCCCCTCTTTGATAGGGCCATCTGCATGCAGGGGGGTTGGGATTTAGGCGTAGTTGTTTTAGTAATCAGGAATTTTCATCGACCATTGCTATAGATGCTGGAAGCTTTAGCGTTAGCAAATCCATCCATTCATTCATTTTGTGCTAGTTATAGTCTTGTTCATCGTGATGTTGCTAGCATACTATGAGTATTGTTTATAGGTGTTTTAGCGATAGTTTGATATTTTAGGAAATATGCTTATTTGCTTGTTAGCTTAGCTTGTTTTTTTCACAGCATTAACATACAAGATTGTGTTAATTAATGAGCTTTAGAGATGCTGATAGGTTAATTTTGTTTGCTTTGGATAGAACAAGGCTAGCTGTTTCCCCCAGATTCCAGTCTTTATGCTAAGCTAAGCTAGCTGCCTGCTGCCAAAAATAAGTGTATTTCCCAAAATGTTGAACTATTCCTTTTAAGATGCTATGTATGTTACCTTTTAATGGAAGAAGAAATAGGAGGAAAGATAAACTGAACCACTAACTTGCACAACTCCATGTATAAGTTCACTGATGGGTTATACAGCTGTTCCATGTCATACACATTAAGCCAGACATGCCTTGTTTAAGATCTGGCATCTGTGACTACAGTGTGAACCCAAGCATTAAGCTGAGGCCCGGGTTTTGGACATGTTGCTCTGATAACATTAAGCACAGATATCAAACTAGACTAAGCCAGGCAGAGGACTGATAAGGTCTTAATGCAACAGCAGTTTCCAGCTCCAAGTGTATTTATGGCCTTTGTACTCATTTCTTAAGACATGGCAGGGTTTGGCAGCATGGGTGACTGAGGGCCACATCAGATTTTATCGTCTGAGGCTGGTGATAGCGGATATTTAAAATTGTCAAATTTGACATAAATCATGCTCTAGTTTGAGTGTGTGAATTGTTGTTGTAAAGCACCATTGGAAAGGACGCCTATATTTGACATTATAAAAGTTTCTATGCCATTTGTTGTACGTATTATTAAATACACTGAATTCCTCCGTAGCTGTCGTCATGGGTAATGACACAAACAGGATAATATTTGATATTTAACAAAAGACCAGTGTCTGTAAGATGATGTATCCTCGGGAAAACTAAGGAATAAGACTGAGATACAGATCAAAGATCGGGTTAAGTGATAATTAAATTGAGTGGCTAAAATTAGGGTTGGTGGTGTGTGTGGGAGGTTGTTTAGATGATGACTACTGCTGATACAGACTGTGAGTAAGTGGGAAGTTGAGTCAGACTTTGAGATGGGAACGTGTTGGAGACACTGGATGGCGATGGCTATTGATTCTAGGCTTCGCCAGACAGACAGTCGGAGACAGAGAAACGGATATAGGATGAGAGGCAATATTTACATTAGAGCGTGTTTGCCCATAAGCAGATATCTAGTGCTGGAGGTTTAGATTAAATTGGCTCACTCATCATTTTGTGAATCAGTGTGCATCCACCTTTCTGAAGCTTATATTAACTCACATCTCCAATTGGGTCAGGAGACTGACAGGGCGGATAAGTGCAGGGTCAGCAGCAGAGTGGGGAGTTATACCAGGCCGCTGTGGTGAAGAGGGAGCTGAGCAAGAAGGCAAAGCTCTTGATTTACCGGTCGATCTTTGTTTCAACCCTCACCTGTGGTCATGTGCTCTGGGTAGTGACTGAAGGAATAAGATACAAGCAGCTGAAATGAGTTTCCTCCGCAGGGTGGCTGGGCTCGGTCTTAGAGAGAGGGTAAGGACATCTGGAGGGAGCTCAGAGTAGAGCTGCTGTTGCTTAATGGTGAACAGTTGATGTGGCACCTGGGCGACTTCCATTGGAGGTCTTCCAGGCGCGTCGAACTGGTAGGAGGCTTTGAGGTAGACCCAGAACACACTGAAGAGGTTATTTATCTCATCTGGCCTGGGAACGCCTCTGGATCCCCCAGGAGGAGCTGGAAAACTACCTTGCGTAACGTCCTGCCACTGCGACCCAAGCTTGGTTAAGCAACAGAAAACACACGAATGGATTGAAGTTGAGTCATAATTGATGAATTGAGCTGGAGGTGTCAGTTGTAGTGGAAATCCTGAGAGAAATTAGTGCTGGTTCAAGTGTGTAAACTAAAAGATAAAGTGAGTAAATTATGTATGAACAGCGAAAGGTGCGGGAGTTAGAAGAGCAGAAGCTTTTCTGTCATTCAGAGGGGAAGACCTGAGACCTAAAGTGGTTTGAAACGGCAGTTTAAATGTATATTAATCTGGATTAATGTGTGGCATCTCAAGTAGTGAACATTACTCTATCACCGTTGCAGCACCTCTTTGCAATTTATGTGTTTTTCCGTAAGGCTCTTGCCCAGTGAAGCTTTAAGTGCCTCAGAGTGTGTTGGAAATTATACAGAAACACTTTTTTTTTTTGAGGGAAAAAGAGGATGTAGCAGAATGGAAGTAATGAGGGTACGTGTCTGGCTGTGCGTCAGAATATGTGTTACCTGTATGCTGACGACTCACAGTCTTGGAGGGTGTGTATGTACAGTATGCGTGTGTGTGTGTGTGTGTGTGTTCCTGATTAGTTTTAGCCTGCTGCTGTGGGCAGCTGCTTTAGCTTTTCCATGCGATTCTTTCCCACATCCCAAAGCTAGCACAGCGGTAGAGCCGGCCCCGCCCTGCTGGGAATAAATGTGAGTGACTGAGTCCTGCTTCTCCTCAGCGCTGCAGCCTTGACTGCTGTGGGACTGGAAACCACCCTGGAAATGAGTCAAAATCCACGCCAGCTTCACTGCCATTTTTGTACATGCAGTGTAGCTGCTGTGAGATGGGAAGTCCTCAAATGACTTCAATATGAACACTCATGACAAAAGCTTCAGAAAGAGTTAATATAGTAGTACAGTTTTTTTTTTTTTTCATTTTGTTGGCTTTGGTTTAGATTCCTTTCAGCTCAAGTACCATTGACTTGATGAAACTGGATTAAAGGAACACATAAATCTAAAACAAAGTCTTTAAAGTCAGCGGAGTGGAACACAAACATGCAAGAGAAACAAAGCAGCCGCAGGGATTTAACCAACACATTCAAGACATTAACATACATGGATTCATTCATGTGGTTTTTTTAAAGTGATAACTGTGTTTATATTTGGCAATATATTAAAAGAACTCGAAGCTTGAAGGAATGTTTCAGTCCAGCTCCTGAGTTTGTTCGTCCCATATTTTAGTCTGGCAGGATGACGCTGGTGTCAGCTGAGGACAGAAGTGCTCATTCATGTTTACCTGCAGCAGTGCTGACTAGCTCGCTTTCCTAATCCTGTTCTGTTCTACACTGTCGCACACCCTCACCTGCACACCATCTCTCAGATTAACCAGATAATACGAGATAACTACAGGTAATCCTGTTTCATCTGCTCCTGCACATCTTTTATGTGTAAACTGCCAGGCCAGAGGCAGAGGAGCTGCGTGGGTGTTTGTGTGTGGTTTGGTTCTGTTTTAGAGATATTTCTGTTGAACGGCTTTGTTTTAATCCTGTTGTAACATTTTTGGATATTATACCGGGACATTGGAGCCGCAACCACTTTTTTTTTTTCTGGAAACTTATTAGATGTTACTCAAGCACTTATCCCCACGTTAGTCACAAAAATAATCCATGTACAATAATAGACTGTGATGTTTATTTGAATACCTATTAATGTGAGTCATTGTATTCCAGCCCTGCTTCCCACACATGGAGAAGGTAGGTGGTCAGAGGATTACCCCCCCCCCCCACTCCCATAGTGTGCAAGGTAGACTGCGTAGACAATCCCAACATGCCCTTCACCTGTTCAGCATCTTGTTCTGATCACTCCTCCCTCCCCGCTCATCCTTGTAATCATGACAAACTGACCTGAGCCCTCTGGATCCTGTACCGAGTCATACCTGTAATTATGTCAGCTCCTGTCCCGTGTTCGTACCTATGATTTTTCCAACTGCTTCCAAACTATACCGTGAGAGTTGAGACACACCCACCCACTCTGTGTTTGTTGAGATGTGACACCAAAGGCAAATCTCAGGGTTTGCTGAAACAAGGATGCACCTGTTTTGTGTGTGTTTGTGTATGTGTGTGTGTGTGTGTGTGTGTGTGTGTGTGTGTGTGTGTGTGTGTGTGTGTGTGTGTGTGTGTGAGAGTTTGTGCTGGATTGATGCAGGACTCTGGAGCACACTGGAACATTTTAAGCCACTCCTACTCAGACAGAAATAATCACCAAATAAATTCTCTTCCTCTTTATCCTCCACAAACCTGTTTTCGGCTCACATAAGCTCCAGTTTTACCACTTTTAGCTGAGGTCTTATCTCTCATTCAAGCTAGATGTGTTGAATTTGAAAAAGCGAGAACGAGGTGGAAAGATTGAGGCATGCCTGTATCATGAGAAACTGGAATCTGGTGACTGGAAGAGACATGGGAAAGAAAGAGCTGGACTGATAAACAGCACAGAAGCCCCATGGCTTCATTTAAAGTCCATTTAAACACAGTTTATTTTGGCCTGTGGGTGACTAATACATATATATATTAATAACTCACGTTGTTGTGTGTATAGCAAAATTAATTTGACAAACAGGCAGCTCTAGTGGTTTGGTGAAGGTTACAGGCAGTGCTGGCTGATAAGCTGCTGTATCTGGCGAGCTAACCATTGACATGCTAGCTAGCTAGCCGAGAAAAATGCTAGTGCTAATCATTGATTTTCTTTTCTGTTGTTTCCTACATTTTGTTCTCAGGTTTGAAAATCAATTCATTGAATACGGGGGAAAGCTCTGGGTTAGCTAGCGTGCCAACAGTTTGCACGCTGGTTAGCTTGGATGCTAAGAGGACATAGCTCACACAGTTTATCCCGAGAACATGCATCATTTTTCTGTACTGATCTGTTTACTCCATTTTATCCTCAAGATTGAACATCAGTTCATTCAATAAAAACTAAAAAGAGGGGGAAAAGCTCTGAGTTAGCTAGCTTGCCAACAGTTTGCACGCTAGCTGGCTTGGATGCTAACAGGACATAGCTCACAGTTTATTCAAGAGATGTTATTTATACTTTTCCATCCAATAACTGTCAACAAAACATGATTCTTTTGTAGACAATTTATACTTTATCTAAATAGGATTAAATAAAAGAGGACTGGCGCTACACAGCTAGCACGCTACATTAGCTAAAGGTTCGCACTGTCTAGATGTCTGGCTATATTCTTTGCAAATAGTGAACCCACTGATTCAATTTCATTGAAATAAATGGATTTAGTCAATAGCAAAACATTTATTTTCATCAGGATTCAAATTGTTCTTATTCCACAAAGATGACGAATCAAGTTTTTAAAATAGGGCACATTGGATGCCAAGTAATCCTCCTGCAATACAATAGGCGTTCTCTAAATGAGCAGTGTAACTGAGTGGAAAGAAACTGTGTGTGTGTGTGTGTGTGTGTGTGTGTGTGTGTGTGTGTGTGTGTGTGTGTGTGTGTGTGTGTGTCCTTGGTTAAGACTATGAAGGCTTCCTCTCTCACTCAATACCTTTCATTAACCTTTAACCAAGTCTTTCCATGGAGCTTTGATAATAATGTCAGCACAGTGCAGGCAGGTGTGGCCTTGGACCCGGAAAGAGAGGGATTGAGAGGAGGAGGAGGAGGTAGAACGTGAGAAATGGCAGAAAAAGAAGTGTGGAAATGATTTGGATTGGTGTCATGAGGTTGAGAAAAGTAGAACTAAATGTGGCATGAAAGCATTAACAATTACCAGCACAAAGAAAGAAAGGAAGGAAGAAAGAAAGAGAGCAGCCTATAGAGTCTGAAGGAATGTAAACACAGCTGATGAATGAGATTAGAACGGCTGGTACAAATAAGGCTGATACTGGTTTCTGATGTCTGATATGGATAATAGTAATTCGTTCAATCTTTGATTCTTCACCTGTTCATTGATATAAAAAAGCTGATGTGTATCCCAGCATCCATTTGGTGTAAAGCAGGGCCACACCCCTGACTAGAGAGACTGTCATGGTGCCATGTGAAGTCCTTATCAGACCACTCTCTGTCTCACTTGTGCCTATTTTTATGTTGCATTACCCTCCTGTGCAAACCATGTGGCTTCACGATCTGGGTCAGGAGTTTAATGTTCACCTGCTTTACAATCTTTTCCATGACTGCAGGTCCAGCTCTGGAGGTAAAAGCCTCACAGGGTTTCCTCAAGTTTTAAAAGTCTTAACGTAATCAGTCTCCTGTCTTATCTCAGGTTGTGAAAAAGCTTCATAAATTCATAAATTAAATGTTAAAGGCCTTGATTTTTACAGTTTCAAGTGGCTTTCATGTGTCTATAGTTGATCATCAGCATGTTAGCTTTGGTCGTCATGGTGAACTGTTGCATGCTGATTTCAGCATTAGGTCAAAGCACAGCTGTGGCTGCGTACAGCCTCAAAGAGCTGCTAGCGTAGCTGCAGATGTTTAGTCGTGTTTACTGGTAAATAAAAAGCAGACCTGTTATTCGACCGAGAATAATGTACATGGTCAGCATGTTCAACCCGCAGCCGAGCAGGATTCCCCAGCTGTTTCTTAATTAATGTATTTTTATGCTCTGCACAGCTGTGAACCACATACTTCCTCAACAAACACAAATAATCAAAGCTTACTATCTAACATACCCCAACGGCCCTGCCTAGTCTGACTATGAAAAGTGGTTTAGATGGAGTTAAAGTGTGTGTGTGTGTGTGCGCGCATGTGTGTGTGTGTGTGTGTGTGTGTGTGTAGGGATGTGTAGCTGTCTGGTCATTGCTGGCTGACTAACATCCTGAACAATAATGGGTAATTGGCTGCAGGGTCATTTTTTCTGGTTCCAGACACAGATTTTATTTCACTAGAAGCTGCAGCATGCAACGTGTGTGTGTGTGTGTGTGTGTGTGTGTGTGTGTGTGTATTTGTATTTTTGTTTGTGTGTGTGTGTGTGTGTGTGTGTGTGTGAGAGTTTGTGCTAGATTGATGCAGGACTCTGGAGCACACTGGAACA
>NW_019525427.1:939621-997005 GCF_002814215.2 Seriola lalandi dorsalis | reverse complement strand
AGAAAGAAAGAGAGCAGCCTATAGAGTCTGAAGGAATGTAAACACAGCTGATGAATGAGATTAGAACGGCTGGTACAAATAAGGCTGATACTGGTTTCTGATGTCTGATATGGATAATAGTAATTCGTTCAATCTTTGATTCTTCACCTGTTCATTGATATAAAAAAGCTGATGTGTATCCCAGCATCCATTTGGTGTAAAGCAGGGCCACACCCCTGACTAGAGAGACTGTCATGGTGCCATGTGAAGTCCTTATCAGACCACTCTCTGTCTCACTTGTGCCTATTTTTATGTTGCATTACCCTCCTGTGCAAACCATGTGGCTTCACGATCTGGGTCAGGAGTTTAATGTTCACCTGCTTTACAATCTTTTCCATGACTGCAGGTCCAGCTCTGGAGGTAAAAGCCTCACAGGGTTTCCTCAAGTTTTAAAAGTCTTAACGTAATCAGTCTCCTGTCTTATCTCAGGTTGTGAAAAAGCTTCATAAATTCATAAATTAAATGTTAAAGGCCTTGATTTTTACAGTTTCAAGTGGCTTTCATGTGTCTATAGTTGATAAACTTAAACTTGTTTTATGTGTGGAAAACTCTCTCATGGATTGCCATGAAATTTTGTTCAGACATTCATGGTCCTCAGAGGTTGACTCTTCATGATTTTCTTCATAACATGCTTCACTATTATGTGAACATGGTAAACATTATACCTGCTTAACATCAGCATGTTAGCTTTGGTCGTCATGGTGAACTGTTGCATGCTGATTTCAGCATTAGGTCAAAGCACAGCTGTGGCTGCGTACAGCCTCAAAGAGCTGCTAGCGTAGCTGCAGATGTTTAGTCGTGTTTACTGGTAAATAAAAAGCAGACCTGTTATTCGACCGAGAATAATGTACATGGTCAGCATGTTCAACCCGCAGCCGAGCAGGATTCCCCAGCTGTTTCTTAATTAATGTATTTTTATGCTCTGCACAGCTGTGAACCACATACTTCCTCAACAAACACAAATAATCAAAGCTTACTATCTAACATACCCCAACGGCCCTGCCTAGTCTGACTATGAAAAGTGGTTTAGATGGAGTTAAAGTGTGTGTGTGTGTGTGCGCGCATGTGTGTGTGTGTGTGTGTTTGTGCGTGCGTGCGTGGAGGAATATCCTGCTGGAACAACTGTTCATTTACATCCGTCCCCTGTGGAATTAAATAGTTGCGGGTGTGGTACTGGTGTGAACATCAGAGGACATTCTTAAGAAGTTGTTTCACTGAATTTCTGTGCTTACTCATCAGCGTCATTGAGTATAATTTTACTGGTAATGTAAACTTGTTTATCCGACCATTTATCTACACAGCGTTAATCACACTTTAACAACTTTTAGCTTCAAATTCACAGGGGGATATCCTGTCTTGCATTTGAGGAGGGTTGGCATTATCTGCAGGCCTCTGTACCATCATGACATCATGGGGAGATAGCTGGGAGGATGGTGTGTGTGTGTTTGTATTTTTGTTTGTGTGTGTGTGTGTGTGTGTGTGTGTGTGTGTGTGTGTCTGTGTGTGTGTGTTCATTCCTTCAGAGCAGTTGCGTACATCCAAACCTTGGTAATAAATCTCTAAGGACAAGATTCCTGAGATGTTGCAATGAAGTGTGTGTGCGACCAAATTGCTGAGCGATCCTGTTGTGTTTTTTTTTTTTTCCCCTCCAGAAATTCCTCTCAGGGTTCAAGCAGTTCGCGTATAAATTCCCGTCCATTTGTCAGGTTTAATGTAGGTGGATGCTGACATGTCAACAGCTCTTTAATGAGAAACCGATGGCCTCTCAGGAGCCATCTTTCCAAACTGTCACATTTCCTTTTCAAATCTTTTGACTTTCATTTTCACGTGTTTCCATCTTTCCAGCAAAAAAGGCCTCACCTCCCCTCCCATCCTTTCTAACCAGTATATGTTCCACTCAGCCTCCTCTGTGTATAGACAGCTGAACTTATATGACTCTGTGTGTGCAGGTGTACAACCCCCTCTTCTTCGTTGCAGGAGCATAGCTGCTGCATGTTATCTCAACTACAGATTAACGCCCCCAAGGACAGAAAAATAGAGTAAATGGGTGTGAGGAAAGGGAAATAAAAAAATCTTCAAAATGACATTAGAGGAAACAGAAGTAATGAAAAGTATTTAAAATAGTGTGTCTGTTTGTTGAAACGGTCTTGTTTTGTTTTGTCGCAGGGCTCAGCCGTTATTAATGTCTAATCAGTAAAGAGGAAGTGCAGGGAGTAAACAGGAAATTCACTGTTTGGAAATTAGTTCAAGCTGTTTTAATGCTGTTCAATAACTGTGAGCTTGGGTGTGTGTTGATGGGACCTACGAATGTCTTAGTCAGTCATTTCTGATGAAACACTTCCTTATTTACTTTGTGCATTCCAAACAATCGTGGCCGCACATTGTTGTCTGCACGCCGGCCGTGAAAGCTCAGTGGTCTGCGGCAGAAGACAAACACATTCAAAAAGACAAAACACAAGCAAATGAAGGAAACTTCTTCATTAATTTGACCAGACGTGCAGCATTTAGACTTCCTCTCACGTTTGTTTGTGTTTATTTGCATGTTTTTATCTAAGTTGCACACGTCTTTCAAATCGATTAAGATTTTTTCTTCATTTGTTTGTGTTTATTTGCATGTGTCGTCTTTAGTTGCAGCTCTCAGGGGCAACCGTACGTCTGTCATTCGTTCAACTAGTTAGTGTGAAAGGAAGGACGAGGAAGCGGTGGAAGGAATACTTGCAAGTGTTTATACGCTTCTTTTTTCTTTTAAGGGAAATATCCCAACTTTTAATTTGAAATGACAGAAAACAGATATATTTCATATAATAAGATCATTTTATTGATGTTAGAGAGGTTGTAAAAAAGCCTTTAGACCTTTACGAGACAATAATACTCCACTGAGAGACATATTATTTCATGTCTTTTCGGGCTGTCAGCAGGTTCTTAAGGCAGGATGAATGTTTATTAGCTAAAGTCTTATCCTCTCTTTCATTACATATTTATCAGAATACACTGACTGACAGGGGAATATCCAAGTTCTATTATAGTAAAAGCACTTTTTTGGTTATTTAACTAGTTGAATTGAAAGGCATATAGTTTATTAGACCCAATATCAGCTGTTAAAGGTTCAGACTGGTCACTGGCATCGCTGTAATAAGCCTGTGTGAGTCTATTGTGGTGGTCTGTATCACGGGCAGGACGGCAGGGTGTAGGCAGGCCACCATTGTTTTAACCTACAGCCAAAGCTCCTCTCCATATAAGGCCTGCTGTGGATAAAATAAGACCGAGAGGCCCTCGGTCCATAGGGCAGGAGGAGAGACGTGGAAGGGAAGATAAAGAGGGCTGGAAAAGGGAGAGTAGAAAGAGCAGAGGAAAGAAAAGTGATAGAGTTAGAGACAGGTGGAGATGAATGGACAGAGAGGTGATGAGCGACGAGAGAGAGAGAGAGAGAGAGAGTAGAGGCAGCAGCAGGGAAGACGTGCACTGTAGGTAGAAACGGGAGGGATGGGGGTGGGAGAGGCAGAATGTTCCCAATGCTTTGAGTTCCTTCCCTCGGCAAGTCGCCACCTGCCCTGATGACAGTGAGAGAGCAGAGTGTGTGTCTGCGTTTACTTTCATTTCTTAACATTAACACATGAAAATAAAGACATGATGTTGTGTTAGTTTATGGTTTAGACTCATCATTAGCAAACAGACGACATAGTTGATGTAAAATATAAAATATAAGTTTTCTGTTTGTACTGGTTTGTACCAGGACGTTGGGCTTCGTCTTTAGATTTTCCTTTCTGCATTTTCTCAACTTTCCCTTAAGGTATCTCTCTGTGACTTCTGTCTGTGTCTGCACACGACCCTCTCGGTCTCGTGCACTTTTTAACGTCATTTTCGGGCGTTTTATTTGCTAATTAGGGCCAACTGGCACGCGCTCTCAGTCTACGAGGAGAGTGGCATTCATCAATCTAAGAACACAGGTGCGCACAAATCTGCGGTTTAAGAACACGTTCATGAATCTGACGTAGAGTTTTCTTAAGAAAAACTTTATTTTTATTAATTTAAGAAAATACTTAATAAGATATTGGAGAATGAGGCCCAGAGTTGTTTAGTAGTAGTGATGTTCTCTGCTGCTGTAAGTAATAATTTAAACAAAACATCTCATATGCTGGATTTGAAAAGTTATGATGTTGGTGCCCCAGCGGTAGTTTCCACAAAGACATGGTGGAGGTGGTTTTTTCTCGCCTCCTCAGACGACTCCTGAAGCTGAAGCAGAGTGACCGTTGGGTTATTGGTCACCTCCCTGACCAAGAACCCTCTTGTCCGGTTAATGGTGGTTTTTTAACTTCTTCCATTTCACAATCATTGAGGTTCCTGGGCGCCTGGGAAAACTCAAAGCTTTAAATATAGTTTATACCCTTCCTCTGATCTATGTCTCGCCACAGTTTTATTATCGAGCTCCACAGACAGTTCTTGGACTTCATAGTTTGGACCCCCAAGTATAAAATAAGGTGTTAATTTAGAGCACGGTGTTGTCATCCTCATGTCAGAGCTTATTATGAGTGTAACAGTTCCATAGAAGAAGCAGTGAATGGACGCACGGCCGACCTCCATTCATCCGCACAGAGAAAAACCTCGTCTGATTCAAGCCGCTCTCAGTTCAGCCGAGGATCGTGGCTTTATGGAAGACGCTAGACTCTTTAGGAAATGCCTGCACGACCAAAGTGCTGCCACAGTGGAAAAGTGTGTGTGAGTGTGTGTGTGAAGGACAGGGAGTGTCTCCATATTTGGTGTGTGTGTGTGTGTGTGTGTGTTTGTGAAATGAACAAAAACTACGACTCGATTTCACTTATTTACTTGATTTCAAGCCTGTTGCTTTACTCTCATGTCTCTCGGTGTCACATCTGTTCACAGTGGAACATCTGTGCTCTGCTATGGTCTGGTGCACATGGACACACACACACACACACACACACACACACGCACACGCTGTGGTGATTCACTTAACCCACAGGGGTGAGGGCATCAAGAGAGGCATGCTAAGTAGGTTGAGAGAAACGGGAACAGTTTGACTGAGTGTATTTGGCCCCTGGGAAACCCCTTGTGTCAATATAGTGCTGGGCCACCATAAGCTGGCAGGCCGCGAGTTATGTCAGAGAACACACACACACACACACACACACACACTCACTCACTCACTCACTCACTCACTCACTCACTCATTCACTCTAATTTAATATCTTAATATCTTTTCGCTGTCAAACTTTTACCATGTCACCAACTTCCTTTCTCACATCCTCTTTTTATCTTTTTTGATACTTCTCTTTCATCGTGTATCTCTCTCTCCCTCTCTCTCTCTTCTGCCCTCTCGTCTGTTTCCAGACTTGTTCGCCGCCCACATGGCTTACATTCTTTCGCTCTGACATCACAGCCGCCCTGCGCTCACTGCCATTTATTTTTTCTCTTCATTTTTTTTTTTGTCTCACTCTCTTTGGTCTCTTGCCTCATTTGCCAATCTTAGATCCCCCCTCCTCCTCCTCCTCCTCCCTCCTCCTCCTCTCTTCCTTCCTTCTTGACATTTTTTTTTAATATAATTGATAAGCAGCCCTCTGAGGATTTGCTGATATTTCCATTAAAGGCTGATGCAGGACTTTTGTTTTAAATAGTTGGTATTATGCACCGTTATTCAGCGTGTGTGTGTGTGTGTGTGTGTGTGTGTGTGTGTGTGTGTGTGTGTGTGTGTGTGTGTGTAAATGAAAATTTTGAGTACTGAAAAAGTGATAAAAGGGAAAGAAGAGTGTGTGAGGGAGGGAAAGTGAAAGGTGAGGGCATGACAGTCTGGCTAATGTCAAGACCTTGTTTAATGTGAATGTGTTTAAGTCGAGGGAGAAACATGCAGATTTACAGCAGCTTGAAACAGGCATTTAACGGTTCAAAGGGGCACTTTGCATTTTTCTTTTTTTTTCTTCTTCTCTTGATTTGTAGCCAGCGGATTAAGGTTTGATCCCCCTCTGGCTCTTGTCCTGACAGTTGTACTACACAGCAAAGAGAGGCCAAAAAGTTCACGTAATATTTATTGTCGAAGCTATTTTAACGACTTGTATTAGCGCCGATTTACAAGAGCGGCTCTGTTAATGTCGAAGGATCTGCGCAGTGTCAGGAAGAAAAGCCAGGCCTGCTGGAACGTAACAATACACATAAACAGAGAAAGACACACAAGCAGGGGATTGTAGAGTAGATGACACCACTTCTTCTTATGCTTTATTTCACACGGTTACGCGCCGGTGTCGAGGCCCTTAAGCCGACGATCCACCGGGGACGGGGTGTTCTTATAGATGGTTGGTCAGTCTCTCATCACATAACTGCTAACATGACCAACAAGCCAGATTCCCCCATGTTCCTTTAGCATTACTTATAGCTCAGCTCAGAGCAGCGGACATATTGCTTTTGGTTGGGAGCCAGCTGCTAGCGTAACTCTGCCCAATGGGACCGGAGCCTGTGAAGTGATTCTTCAGGATACAGTAATGGAGACGGGTGCGGTCATCATAGAGACCATATGTATGTCTGATATTTCTGTACAGGAATGTTTCTGTTTAACCAGTGAAACCAAATCTAAACATCTATTTATTCATTTTCTGTGCAAACTTTTCCAAACTTCCTATCTTTACTTTGTTATTCTCATTCAGGCTAATGATGGCGGCTAAGATGAATTTGGGTTTTTTTGTGTGCGATTTAGCAACAAGGACTGATCCCATATTGTATCGCTGATGTCATATATCAGTGTCCTCAGCACTTAGGATTTGTCAGTCTGATGAAACCATTAGCAAAGGCTGAAAATGAATGATGAGGGCTGTTCTCAGTGTGATGCAACAGTGCAGCAGTGGTGCGGAGCTCATCCCAAAAGCCTCTAAGCAATGATTGACCTACAGCTGCTCACACGAGAGTTTCACTGATTTTAACTGTTTGAAGGCAGGATTTCTTTTAGCACATGTTGTATTCACTGTCTTTAACTTTTTATCATTTTTATACAACGAAAAAAACTCCCTCTACCCTCCGAAATACAATTTAATTATCATGAGGATAATGATGGAGCTCTTCACTCAAACCCAAAGACCCCAAAGAAGAGTTTTCTTCATGTTTACTTGCTTGCAGTCGTCTTTTTCGCTACTTTTGTCGGTGCATTTGAAACGTTACTGCAGCTCCTGCGATTTGGATATTGGTCATTCAATTATATTTCGATTGATCGCGCAGCCCTAGTGTGTGTGATACAAAGCACTGCTCTATAGTGCTACTGATGGTCAAAAACTCTAGAGATTTCAATAAGTTGTACGACACTGGCTGGTGACGTTCATTAGGAATACACCAATCCAACTTAATCAGCTTTTTATCTGAAGATACTGATTCTCTCTCCGAAATGCCTCTGTGCATCTGTGCTTCACATATTTTTAGACTGACGATTTGTTGAATGAAGAAAGAACATACTTAACATACTCAACATATTTAGCATTAGCGTGTCCACCTAGGGTGTGTTGCACATGTGGCACGTCACATGGCACAAACTTATCGAGCAATATTTGGTCATGTGTGGAAACAGTTGTCTTTTGTTTACACGGAGCAACTGCTGCAGACATTCTTTAGTTTAATTGCATTGTAGTTTCCTGCCCATATGATGAATGAATGAGCCGAAGACGAGATGGCACGGGGTGATGTTAGAGAGGAAGGGATTACACAACATTACAACATTACAACACTGCACAGTCTTTAGCTGCAGTGGCTAAAGCTTCAAGAAGAGAGGACTAACTAATGCAGATGAGCCAAGCCTTACCAGTGCAGTTTGGTATTGGCCCCTAATAATAATCATAATATGACTGATTAGTGAGGCGTGATGCTACATGACGGCATGTTCCCAAGCCTTATTTCAACGGAGGGAGAGTGGAAAATTTCTATATATATCCAAGATCATTCTGAACAAACTTTTCTGGAGCGGAAGTGAAAGAGGAAAGAGGAATTTAAGGGGAGGGGAGAAGAGAGAGAGAGAGAAAGAGAGAGAGAGAGAGAGGGAGAGAGAGAGGGAGGGCGCAGGAGGCGAAAGTCAAGTTCCCATTTCTGATTTCCCACGGAGTCGAGGTCACATGCATTTGCCTGAAAGTGGTCAGTGGGATTTGAGCTTTTATTTTCCCTTCCCTCAAACAAAACAACACAATGTTTAATTTGGTGTGTGTGTGAGTGTGTGGTTTCAATAGGAAAGTTTTGGCTTCTTCTAAAGACCTAACACACACATATAAACACACCCATAGAATATGTGGTAATTAACCCTCGGTGACCTCAGACGTGCACTGAAAAAAAAAAACACATTCCTATGTAAATATAATAACAAATTCGATGCACCTGCTCTGACACATTTATCACCACAGCCTGTTGTTGAAAAGCTCCTCCGACGGCCAAATGGCCAGATATAAAACAATGTTTGCATTGTTTCCATGGCTTTATGCCTTTATATTATTTCATTTGTTGCCTCAGAGTTATAAAGGACAGATTGAATACGGTGTATTGTGTCTCTTTAGTTAATGTGTGTGCAGGCCGAAGGCGGTCAGGCAGTGTGTGGGAGGAGAGGCAGATGCTGCATCAGCTGCCAGAGAGTCATTAGGCAGAGGATAATCTGTTGTAAATTTATACTGAACTAAAATATATAAATGCAACACAAACCCATTTTTCATGAGGTGAAATTAAAGATCTAAGATTTTTTTTTTTCTCTCAAATCTTATTCACAAATGTGTTTAAATCCGTGTTAATGATTGTTTCATCCATCCACCTGACAGGTGTGGCACACCATGATGCTGATTACACAGCATGATTATTGCCCTGGTGTGCATCGGGATGGTCACAATAAAAGGCCACTTTAAAATGTGTAGTCTTATTTTGAAAAAAATAAGTTTAAATTTACTTAATTTTACTTAATCTCTTTTCTAACTTGCAGTTATGATCTTATTGTCTACCTGGTTGTGTATCTTAATGCATTTAAATACACACATGTCCACTTGTTTGTATGATTACAAATCTGAATGTTTAATTTAAATTGCTCAAAATTTGTATTTCTGCCATTAATGGTACTTTTTTTGGTTATTTATTTTATTTTCCTGTACTCAAGTCTCACTTGTAAATTGAGATCTTAGTGTGAATTCCTGATTAAATAAAGTATATGTATACATGTATTAGGCACTGACGCGTGGATTTCAGATGTGCATTTTTTGCTTAGAAAAAGTCTTAGATCTTTTATTTCAACTCATGAAAAATGGGAGAAACACAGATTTTTGGTTATATTTTTCTTCAGTATATACATATATATAATATGCATGTTGAATCTGCTGTTTAATGCTATTCTAATCTATTTAGTGTCTATTCCAGCTCAGGGAGGTCGAGCTTTGATGGTGGTATTTTCGGATAAGAAAGTGGATAAGAAAGGGTTAAAGTCTGACAGCTGAGGGAGATACTGGTGGTCAGATCCAGCCCCTCCTCCCTCCAGCTCGGCACAAATATGCTGCCTCAGCATGAGCCTGCAGAAACACACACTGAGGCACACACACCTTTACAGTCTGCTGCTCACTCGCCAAAAGTCACTTTCAGCACAGAGACATTAACACACATGAATAAACAGGTGAACGTGGTTGATATGTTGGGTGTTAAACAGCTCTGACCCTCTATCTTCTCCTGTATCTGTGCCTGTTTCCTGCTGTCTGACCGGTGTATTCTCACACTGTGGTGAGAGAGAGAGACACACACACAAACACACACACACAGAAAGGAGAGAGAGATCGTCTGGAAAACATTACTCAGATTCCTGCAGCAGGGGCTCTGATTATACTGGCAATGAAGAGAGAGAGAAAGAGAGAGAGACGGCTGAGAGGAAGGAGGGCATCAAACGAAGGTTGATATCTGACACAGACACCGCTGTGCCCTGTAGAAAGTGTGTGTGTGTTTTCTCTTCACGCCCCGCTCGAGGACGCGGGGGAGAGACGAGGATGGAGTTATTTTCAGGAGTTATTTTCAGGCATTTTGATGTCTGCCTCAGCAAAAACTTAATAGCTCCTTATTTAGTTTCATTTAGTGGAGGGGCGGCCAGAAGAGGGCGGTGTGGAGGAGTGTGTGTGTGTGTGTGTGTTCAGTTGTTTTCCCAGGGTGTGTTCTCCCTGTATTGTCCCGTTTTGATAAGAGAAGGAAGTTTCACCTGCTTTGTCTGTGACTGAGCAAACTGAAGCTTTTTCCTGCTGTAACTATCCACTATGAATGACAATAATAATGATAATAAATTAAAACTGAGCAATCTTTTTCTTCTAATATGGAGGAGTGTGAATAGAAGTTTTGACCTTGGCGAAGACTTCACCCGAGCGCTGCGAGCTGCAGAGCCGACTGAGGGAGATAGAGATAATGAGGAACGGTGACGGCAGCTCGGAGGAATTAAACTTTCCAACTTCGCTCTTACTTCTCCTCCAGCTCCTTTTTTTTTTTTTTAAATCATATTAGAAACCGTACTGGACACTAGAGATGAAACAGTGACCGCTATCACGCTAAATCACTTGAATTATCACTATAACCGTGGTCGATTACCGTGGTGAAATACTGTGGTTCATTTATCTCACAGGTTTGTTTTGTGTCGGTCAAAATCCAACTCAGCAGGTATTTAAACCTGGGTAATATTGAAGTTTTATACCGTTTCATCTCTACTGGACTCGGCACTGCACTGGTATAACATCTGACTTCTGCAGGTTGGTGGAGGCAGAAGTTGAGGATGGCTGACACGGACCTAGACACATAGAGGACCCGCAGCCACTATTTCATTATGGTCCTGTTCTCTTTAGATCCTCAGGAAGGAGCAAGTCGCCCCTAATGAGGCCTATAAAACCCGGCTTTCCTGCTGTTGTTCTGCCCTTTGAAGCAGCAGCTTGTAGCCTCTTCCTCCAAAGACCCGAATGTCCCACTTTGTCCAAAAATACATCCTTTGGTTTCACTTCTTCCCATAAATTAGCGTTTTTTATTTCAGTGTTTCTATCTCTCTTTTGCATTTTAATGAAAACACATTAAATGAATAGTTCAACACATACTGGATGAGAAGATTGATACCACTGTCTATTGAATATCAAGCTGCAAGCAGAGGCGGTTAGCTTAGCGTAGCATAAACAGCTAGCCTGGCTCTGTCCCATACTAAAGCACATGACACCCACAACTGCAACTCGTCTTTGGACAGAATCAGCTCAGACTGGCTCTCCCCCTCCTGCTTCCATTCTTTATGCTAAGCTAAGCTAAGCTAATCGTATCGTCTCCAGCTTCAGCTCCTCATCTCACTCTTGTCAAGAAAGCAAATAAATGTATTTCCTAAAACTGTTGCTCTACTTTAATATCTCACGTGTCCTAAACCTGAAGTAGGTGGACACGATACGAACCTTTATTAATGTCTGAGTGTTAATCCGGCGACTGTAGGGGAAACTTGTCTTCCTCTTTGTTCTCAGGAACACACGCCCATTGCCTGTAACATGTCACTTTTTATTAGTGTTAACAAGCAGATGCATTAGACTGCTGAGGCCTTTGATCTGCAGCGAGAAGGTGTGTGTGTGTGTGTGTGTGTGCAACACTGGTCTGGAGTAATTACACTCTCTGTAATGATATTGCACTAATGATGCAAAGTCCTTGTGCATGCACGCGTGCATCATTGTATATGTGTGTGTCTGTGTGTGTGTCTGTGTGTGTGTCTGTGTGTGTGTCTGTGTGTGTGTCTGTGTGTGTGTGTGTGTGTGTATGTATGTGTGTGTGTGTGTGTGTGTGTGTGAGAGAGCATCAGCAGCTGTATTTATGACAGTGGGACTGTTGGCTGCTCGTCTGGTTTCTGCTTCAGCTTGTAAATCTCAGAGAGGGGAAGAGAGGGAGCGAGGGAGGAGGAAAAGATGGAGGAGGGAAGGAAAAGGAAACTGTTTTGGCTCAGACGGATGATTACTTATTGGCTCATGGTACATTTACTACTTAAGAGTTTCCCTTTTTCACATAACCACGCTCGGATGCACACACACACACACTCTTTACCCCCTTTGGCATCAGGACACATTTTTCCTCTCTCATCCTTTGTGTGTGTGTGTGTGTGTGTGTGTGTGTGTGTGTGTGTGTGTGTGTGTGTGTGTGTGTGTGTGTGTGATGAGTTATCTCTCTTATACCGTATCCCTTCTTTTAAGGGAGAGAAAAGTGGAACTATGGTAAGTTTAAAGTTAAAAGTGCTTGTTGGATTAAGGAGAGGGCGACAGGGAAAAAAGGCACAGAGAGAGAGTGAAGGAAGGGGGGGGGGCTTTATGTGTCACCCAACATGGGGACTATTTCCTCTGGAGAGAGGGAGGAGGGACAGAAGAAGAAAAGTGGGTGAACTGAGTGGTTGAGAGCGAGAGAGAGAGTGAGGTGTGTGCGTGAGGCGTGTGTGAGCAGCAGTAAGAGGAGAAGCTATGGCAGCTGGCTCTCAGGACGGAGGGGAGAGCTTCTAAAAACAAACTCTCGGCTAAATAGTGGTCGTGACGCGGCGCTGGAGGCCATATTCTTATAGCTGGACTATCGGCTCGGTGGAAACGAAGGAGAAAAAGAAAAAAAAAATCCCCTGTCCAGATCAGTCGAGAGCAGGGCAGGAGCCATGAAGTACAGACCTTTGGTAAGACACCCAGCCTCACGTCTGTCCTGCAGAATGTGGAGAATCAGGACAGGGTTTGTTTTTTTTATGGCTTTAGTGTCTGTGAAGAATGAATCTTCTCGTGCAGGTTTGCATCGGAGAGTGTGAAAGGTAAGGAGCTACGTGCGAAGTGGATTTGCTCTCGCTCAGGCTGCTGAAGTGGGGGGATGGAGTTTATTGGACACTTTTAGGAACTGCTTTATTAGTAATGGGCGTTTGAAAAACCTTGACGGCGTGCTCTTGAACTTCAAGGACACAGGTAAGACGTGCAGGTGAGAGAGAGAGAGAGAGGTTGTGGGTTTCTTCACCTCTCACGTCTGTTTTTAATCTCCTTCATCTCAGCATCCGTCTGCACCTTGACTCCGTATTTGTCAAACTGATGTTACATATATTTGTAATTGCATCTATTTGATATCCGAGTAGGTGTGTCCTCATCGCTGTGTGTGAGTGAGTGTGTGTGTGTGTGTGTGTGTGTGTGTTTTCACCGCCCCGGGGCGAGGCAATCACATGGTGGTGTTGTGTGGCCAGGCAGCATTCTTTGGCATTTACGGAGAGTAAGAGTGAGTGTGTTAATGAAAAAAGTGTGTGTTGAAGTCTCAGTGATGATGATGATGATGAAGATGATGATGATGATGGTGGATCCTCTCTGCCGCTGCGTTGTCATTCTTCAGCAGTTGAACTTGTGTACAACTCTCTCCCTCTCCACATTCTGGCACATGCCTGTGCATCCATAAGGATCTGATCAGCTTTACGAGCTTCCTCTGCTCCTTTAACAGCAGTGTGTGTGTGTGTGTGTGTGTGTGTGTGTGTGTGTGTGTGTGTGTGTGTGTGTGTGTGTGTGTGGAGGAGGGAGATGGAGGACTGACACCTTTTTGTCAGGACGGTACAACGCACTGCGAGACTCCTGCAGCAGCTGTCATCACTGCGCATCTGAATTCAGTTCGATAGGTAGTTTGTGTCGGGCTCGCCTCACCCTCCTCAGGCCGTCACTCTCCAGAGCTCGTCACGACTGAGTTATAATGAAGTGTGACACGTGAAAAGCTCCTGAATGGCTAAGTGAAGCCGGTTTATTGAACCTGGAATACAAACCTAAAGAGTTGAACACCTCAAAGCTTTCTCTCCACAGAGTATCACTGGGATCGGGTCGGTTACAGAGCTGCTAAATTCCTTCAGACTGATTAACTGACTCATAAATGTCTCATACATAATGATTAATATGTGATTCGAAGGTTAAAAGTAGAGGTGGCAGTGTAAAGGATTCATGTCGGTTTATGGTTGAGCTATTATAGTTAAGCTGCTGGTCATAGGTGAAACTCAGCTGCCGGTCCAGTATGGATGAATGAAATCTGTCTAATATGAGAGTAGCACAGCTTGTATTTACAGGAACTTTTAGGTGTTTTATATATATATATATATATATATATATATATATATATATAGAAAGGATGATGCATCTACTTTTTTACTGTTGCCGAATTGTCCCTTTTATTATTTAATGGTTGTGATCAATGACATGACATGATAGCGGTGAGAAAAATGTGAGTCCACAGTTGGGATGTTGTCTTTTCACTCTCTCCCTGCCCCCCCCCCTCTTCCCCACGGAGATCAAAGTTGAGGGTAAGCTATAGAGCGCCACTCCCAGAGATGACTGGAATGCATGAAAGTAGTGAATTTCGTGGGTCTTTTAGTGACGTTGTGACCGACGTTAAACACACTCCATGCTGCCTGTGTTGTTTTGGCCCACATGTCCTCAGGCGGGCGGGTCGATCTCTGCAGCCTCAGCGAGCTCGCCGCCCCCCCCCCCCGTCTGACTGCTCCTCTTGAGTCTGGACGAGCGTTTCCATGGTAATCGTAATCAAAATGTCAATAAGGCTGTATCCTGTAAACACTGCTCAGATATATTCTGGTGTGATCAGATTTTGACAGAAAGTTACATATGGATGTGTGCTGTTATGTTTTGCTGACCACTTCCTCGTTTAAGGAAGCCTGTGGTTGACCTGTGGTTCCATCAAACAGGCCACGATCAGCGACCTCACGGGTAACATTCATGTTTCAAGACTGAATCAGTATTTCTTCAGTTCATGCCCCTTTCTTTCTACCAGCTCGTGCAGAACGGACGAGGGAAGGAGGGAAATCGGTGCCAGACTGAACTGATTCATTGTGGAAAAATGTAGAAAAAAAAGAGCAAAACAATCTGCGAGCAGCTTCATCAGAACCACACACCTCAGTCACGTGGTTTTCATCACAACAAATCATCTTTATAACAAAACTGACTGCTGCTCTCCTCCGTTCCACTCTGCATATTTGACCGGGATCTTTTACGTGCACAAATATTTAACTCCAGTTGGTTTAAACGCTCCGGAGCACGATATGTTTATTAGCTCTGTGAATCCTACTGCATGTAGGTCTGCTGTATGTGGCCGTGTGTCACCCAAAAATGTTTTTAAAGGGACAAAAAAGTTTATCTACGATTTATTTTTTTCCCACCAACACTTGAGAAGCTTGAACCAACAAATTTTTCCAATTTTATTCTTGAAAAATAACTTAAATGATTGATTGATTGTCAAAATTGTGGATTTTTGTTTTAATTTTGGTTCAAAATGTTGTTTCCAGCTCTGAATTGTTAGAAGTAAAACAAATATTAATTCAAACGTAGTTTAAACTTAATGCATATAAAAAGATTTACCAGCACTATGATACTAGAGTTCAACAGACTAAAAAATATCAGTATACAAGTGGAGTTGATTGGAAAACCTGCAGGATCCACAGCTGTCTTTTAATTACAGTTGCCATGGAGACAAACGGCAAAATTAGAGTGTAGAAAAGTTGATTGCACGAGGATTGTTTTGAGACACTACCCAGAAAACGAATGCTCTCTGTTGACAGGCGTCTGTAGAGTTCAGTAAAGCTGATTGATTAGATTGGTATTTGATACTGACCAATGAATATTAATTGTCTCTCAATCGAGGTTTACGCAGATTATGTGATGATCCAGTCTTAAAACTCTCACCTTTAACCGCCCGAGCTCCCGTCACGTGCACCGCACCGGGCACTGAGAGCAGCAGGTTAGATGAGGTTTACATAAACAGCGTGACATCTGAGCTGTGCGAGTGCACCCAGGGGCGATGTAAAGGTCAAGGAGAGAGCTGCTATTGTTCAGCGGCTGGCTGGATGATCAAATCCCTCTGCTTTCTCCCCCCGTTCTCTGCTCCTCTCAGGTGTGGCCGCTCGTTTCAATCTGTCGTTGGACTAACTGAGAGACTGAAAGGAGGAGAGAGGAAAATAAACATGTGAAGAATTGGTTCAAAGAAAACACAGGGAGAGGAAGTGAGATTCAAGATAACAACGATTGAAATGAGGCAAAGTTAAATAGCATCAAGTACACGATCTCAGTGTGCACACACGCTGAGGTTAGAGCCTCAGTACTTTTCACTACTGACCAAAATGTTTCCACAGCACACTTTCAAAAACTGCCGAGGCCCAAGCTGGCATCGAATGTCTGCTCTTTAAACGGTTTCTGACATAAAATCATAATTTGTCAAAGTTTAGACTTTATTTTAGTGAGGAAAAGATTTTGAAAAGTGTAGCTTCTTCTTCTGTTCAGTAGAAAAACATGTTTCTATCCCTCAGAGTTGAAGTAGAGAGTCTGCAGCAGTGCTGGTAGCTGTGAGCTCTGTGAGGCCGTTCAGTGTGTTGGCATAACATTTGCCTATTAGCACCAAATACAAAGTACAGCTGAGGCTCATGGGAATCAGTTTTTGCAGGTATTTGGTCATAAACCAAAGTATTGGACGAACTGAAACTTTGACTTGATGAGTGAAAAGCGAAGGGCGTCACCAGGGGACCGCGAACGTCTGCACCACATTTCATGACGATGCATCCCATTTCATTCTGCACCAAAGTGGCGGACCCACAGACGAGAGGGGTCCACATTTCAAATGATGCTCATGTCGTCATCTCTGCAGGACTTTGTTGTTTCAGTGTGGATGAGCTGGTCCATGTTGGAGCAGATGAACGATGACAGAGGTGGACATCAGTTTAATGTTTATTGCTACCTGCTCTCAGACTCTCCCTTTGAGTCACACACTCGAGGGTGTAGACATCTTAGCGGAGACTCCGTCCTCTCTCCAGGTCTCCCCTCCTGCGAACCTGGCTCCACGCTTACTTGTTTGCTGAGCAGGATTTTGGAAAAACATGACGACATGTAGGAAGCGGGTACAGGCACATACTTGGTGTGTTCCTGAGACCGGGTGGAGGTCCGGTTTGTGCGGCGTTACACGCAGGAAAGCCAAACAGTGAAAGCAGCATTGGAAAACAATGAAGTAATGGAGAGAGCGAGAAAAGGGGGGGGGGGGGGGGGGGTCAAGAGGCTCAAGCGAGGAAGAAAAGTGAATGAGAGAGAGAACGTGAAGAGAGGGAAGAGGTGAGGAGTTACGTCTCTGGTTTCTTTCCTCCCAGGCGCCATAATATTTGGAGGGTTCTGTAATAAACCGTGACACCTTAATGTAAAAGAAGCAGAGTTTCTTCTCCTCCTCACGGAGATTTAACCTGCTCCCAGATGATGAATTCCTTTAACAAACACTTGCTCTCTGGTAATTCTTTCCCAGGAAAAGAATATCTCTGCTGCACAGGAAGTCGTACGTCTCGTATGTGTCCAGCTGCAGCAACAGCAGCGTGTTTGGATCAAGAAATAGAACCGGACGTTTTTTTTGTTTTTTGTTTTGCATGAGCAGAATCGGCTGAGAAGCCTGAACACGCGAGAGCAGAAAGTTTGTTATCAGAAAATCCAAAGTCAACAGATCCGAAGGCCGCTCCTTACTGTTTGATTGACAGGTGAGAAAGTGCAGCGTAGGAAAGTCACAGCAAAGAGTATTGGTCACACACACACACACACACACACACACACACACACACACACACACACACAGCTGCAGTTTTCTTTGCTTTCTGAGGAGATGTGTGAAACAATAGTTCACCAGAGATCATGACGTCCAGGGGTGAGAGGAGCAGGGACGCCTGGGATAGAGTTACCACATGTACGAGCTCCAGTACTTTCTCTCTCTGTCTCTACCCGACTGACGCAGAATCTTTCCAAACGCTTCTTCTCTCTCCCTCAAAGTTATAATCCTTCAGATGAAGTGCGGTGGTGCGGTTTAATACGACAGCAAATGGCGACTTGTCGAGCGGCTTATTGGTCAGAAATAAAGCAGCTGACGTGTCCCAGTGCAGCCAAACACTTATTGTTCTAACAAAGAGGTCAGTTACTTTTAACTGATGATGGTTTGAGCCAGAAAGCTCTAACCAAGTGAGTTGGTTGACAATAATATTTTATAAAAAAAAAAAAAAGAATTATGAAAAATATCGTATATGGCAGGAAATATTGTGATATTCGATATTATTGAATATCTGTTCAGGCCTAGAAACAGCAGCAGCAGTAGGAAATGTTGTGTTTGAATACAGCTCTGATACGAGGAAACAGTGAGGTAGAAAACATACAAATAATAACACTGGTTTATATCCATGCAGTTCCCCTCGTGTGTGTGTGTGTGTGTGTGTGTGTGTGTGTGTGTGTGTGTGTGTGTGTGTGTGTGTGTGTGTGTGTGTGTGTGTGTGTGTGTGTGAAGGTGATTTGGATCCAATGTGTGAAAACTCCCATATACAGGTACATTTTAACGAGTAAAACTCACCTTCTTGTCAGGTCGTCATCTTCCTTTCCCCTCTCTACTTCTCACTCCTCTTGATGTGTGATTTGCCCTGAAGCTGCATTCATCATAGTCTGAGACCGAGACATCAGCAAAGCCACACAGGTGCTGCAGAGACCTACAGCGATTATAATCACTGCGCCATAAAAAGCGACGCCAATATTCAACACCTCATATTCTATTCAGAGGCGTTTTAATGAGGGACTTGTGAGTAAAAATCTAAAAGTAAAAGCTTCAGGCCTCAAAAGAGATTAAATTAAATGGTCCAGACTTTGGATTTGTGCCATTGTTGTGTCCTTGTGAGGACGTATGAGCACACACACACACATACACACACACACATTTTTACAACCTGGGTTAATAAGTGAAAGCAGGGCACCGATGAAAGCTTGAGTCATCATCGGATCATAAGAGGAGAGGCGATCTTTGCAGAGCTGTAGAGTGGAGGTGGCTCAGTTAAAGGAAAGTGCATCAACACAACAGGCTAATGTTTTCAGTTCATAGGGACTTGCTGTGGCGTCGGTCGTATTGTGGACCTAAAAACATCGGTCAGCACCGGCGTCCCATGCTCCTCCAACCCCCCCACGTGTGAAGCACCATGGGATGCTGCAGCTCTCCTTTGAAACACAGGATCAAACATATTCATGCATACTTGTGTGAAATCCGATCAAGATGTTGTGCACGCGCCTGTTGTCTGTTCTGCAGCGAGGAGACGGGCGACGCGGTGATTTAACGGGCTCTGTTTCGTGTTGTTGAAGCTGCTGCCGTGTGGAATTTCGGGGAGGATTGTTAACTTTCCAGTTCGGTTTAAAAATGGAGCGATGGAGCAGGAAACAGGAGTCATAACCCGACATCCATCATCTCCTCTTTAATATCTCCCTCCTTCCTCTCGCATCTCTTTCCCATGTATTTGTTCCTCTTGTCTCACACAACACTAATTAATAAGTCCTCTCCTCCCTCAAGATTTCTCCTCTCTCTTTCTTTCGCCATCTCATCTTTGTGGTCTCCTGAGGGATGAAGACTACTGTACTGCATAACACAACAACAACAACACCTGCTGTACTCTGTGTGTGTGTGTGTGTGTGTGTGTGTGTGTGTGTGTGTGTGTGTGTGTGTGTGTGTGTGTGTGGTCGGTCCCTGCCTCTACCATCCAGTGAAAGTTGTGTTGGTTATAGTCCTGTCCAGCTCAGTGCGTCTTAAACATGGATGTGGCAAACATTCGAAATCTTATGCGCAAAACTCAAGCCTCGATTTTAGAAAACGGCTTCCTGGACAAACGTGTCGATGAGCTCAAACATGTGAGTGCAGCACATTTACTTCACTTCCTGTACAAAGTGTATACCGTATATTTTTAAATAACCTGGGCGGGGTCTTTTTGCACTTTGGTTAAAGTGGTATGTTTTTTTTCTCCACATCTGGGCTCGGCTTCGTGTCAGTTTGTAGAGGTGGTAAGATCAGTCCTAGAGCTGCTTTAAAGAAAACTTTGGACGATGTACAAACAGAAAATCTTTGCTTTGTTTTGTTGCATGTGTTTGAATGAATGTGAGGTCTGTGAATGGATTTTAGACTTCAAACTGTGCTTCTTGGCTTCAGTGTGAATGCGCTCTATTGTGGCTGCGAGTTGGGAATTGGGATGTTTTCTTAAGTCCTGAAAGATGTGACGAGAGCTTATGGGACAGGAAGGACTTACTGAAACTTTTGAGATTTATTTGTGCAAAACAAAATGTTTCTGCCACAAAAAAAATGTTGTTTCAAGGATGCAGCTGTTTCTTGGATTAAAGCTGACAGCTCACGATCTGGCCTCGCGTTCAGAACTGAAACGATTTGTCGATTAGTTAATAAACAGGATATGATGATTGTAAATTTAATATGCAAAACAATTCACTCAACTCATTCTCTCCTCCCAGTTTTGCGAATTAGAAGTTGAGAATTAGAAATTAACTCCTCAATTGGTGCATAGGAAAAAAAGTCAGACAAGCAACATTAAAAAAAACACAAGACACAGATAATTTTTAATAAAATAAGATAAATAATATAAAAAATGTGTACAAAACAGTAAGATATGAGGTGTTGCATTATATTATACAATAATAAATAATATGTTTGGGTTTTTCACTGTTGCCAAAACAAGACATTTGAAGATTATCTTTAAATTTGAAATAGAATTTAAAAACAAACGGATATTAATGAAGGATCATTGAAACGGTTCAGCTGACATTTAAAGGGCGACCAGAGGTGATGATTATGGAAACACAAGAGTGTGACGGCAGCACAAGAAGAGAGGCGCTGCAAAGGCAGTCGTACAGTAATAGTTGATATCTGTTTAAAGTTTTACTAACGTTAGCCGCCATAAGCTACGGGTCATACCAGACCGTGTGAGGCAGTGATGGCAGAACAAGTGAAGTACATTGACTTGAGAATTTGTTTTTCAACTTTTCATTTACAAGAAGATTTAGTTTCACCTGAAGCGTACCTTTACCTGCCTCCCTGTGTCTTGTACTGTTGGGGTCTTAGACAACACTCCTTCCACTGTTGCCGCGGAGCTGATTATTGATTTAGATCGCTGGTTTCCTGTAGCTCGCTCGCTCCTTCTCTTCTAATGAGGATGGATTATGTGCGTCATGTCGACCGTCTGGTGGTTCTTTCGTTCCCTCCCTTCTCCCCTTTTCTCCAATTTCGAGGAGTATGATTGATGAAGCGTTACACTACATGGGTTATGTTGTTACGTTCAGTCACTAACCCCACCCTCTCCCCCTCTGTCCCCCTCCTCCTCTCCTCTAGGTGGTGGCTAGTGACGGGGTGCGGGCTATGATGGAGTCGGCCCTGACAGCCAGAGACCGGGTGGGCGTGCAGGACTTTGTCCTGCTGGAGAACTACACCAGCGAGGCCTCCTTCATCGAGAACCTGCGCAAGCGCTTCAAAGAGAGCCTCATCTATGTGAGTGCATGAAGGGAGGGGAGGGGCTTAACGGCATGTGTACATATATGAGTCTCATCTCTACTGGATTTATTAATTTAATATTTTCTGTGAAGTAAATATCTTTGGGTTTCTGACCGTTGCTCGGACAGAACAAGACATCTGAAGACATATTTTCACTATATTTTATTTATTATTGGGCATTTTGTAGAATTAATTCAGATTGATCAAGAAAAGAATAATAAATATAATTCTTAGTTTCAGCCCTGCTAGCATTCATCGTCTTTAAATGATTCATTTTGATTAATTAATACTAATCTATAATGAACACATAAGCAGACTCTAGTGTGTGTCTGTTTAAGTTTGTTAATTTAACAACTGTGGTTGATGAGGATTGTACTTTATATACTGTGTATTACAGGATTATATATAGAGGACAGGGCAGTTATTTGTTCTTCTGTCACTTAAAATCTACTAAAGAAAGATAGAAGCTGATGTAGACAAGTAAAATGGTGATACAGTGTGTAGTTGTGTGTGATATTGTGAGTAACGTCATGTAACGTGACTGTATGTTTCCCCTCCCGTCAGACTTACATTGGTTCAGTGCTGGTGTCAGTGAACCCGTACAAAGACCTGGAGATCTACACCAAGAACCACATGGAGCGATACCGCGGGGTCAACTTCTACGAGGTCTCACCGCACATGTAAGTACACCGACCTCACCTCTCGGTACGCAGCTAAGCTGATCGTTAACTTTACATTTCCGGCGTCTAACCGGCACTCGGAGTCAAAGTACTTACTGAAAGGTCTTGAAAGAGACGACGGTCAACGGGAGAAAACGTCATCGTCACATAGAGTCATTAAAAACAATCATGTCTGTTCACCTGTAGTAATGTGCAAAGGTTTTAGGCCCCAAATCTTTTTAAAATGATCAGTTAACGTCATACGAAGTCCAGCAAACAGAATAAAAACTAAATCAAGGTTTTTTCCTGCCGCTGGAGAAACATTCACAGTGGACAACATGTTTGTTCCTACACCTAAAAATAAGGAGTCTGTTGAAGCTTTGTGAGTCATTTGTTACACCTGTATTTTTCTAAATGTTGTCACTGTCAGTATGTTTTTGTGGGAATATGTGAAAAGTGGCCAAAGCACCATTTTCTACTTGCTACGTAATGCTGTCATGGTCTGACCGTCCCTCTCAGCCAGACGCCCAGACGTCAGGTCATGAGGCAGAGTGTTTGTTGGAAAGGTTGCCACAGGAATGATCAGGGAATTCCCTGTTAAATCCCCCCAGACCCACAGGTCAGCTACAGAACAATCAGGCACATTATAGAGACTCAAAGTGGCGTCATCGAAAGATTTCTGAGTCTCTCACTGACTCTTTCTCCACTGGTAGTTTTTTTTTTTTTATCCCCCCCCCCTCACTTCAGCACTTGAGTGCAGGGCCAATGTTTTCTCTCCCTCCGATTGGAAAGAAAGATGTGCTTTGGCAAAGAGAGGTGGAGGGCTGCGGAGAGAAAACAGGGGAGGGAGAGATGGAAAGAAAAGTAAGCAAATGATAGTACCAGGCAAGAGTTTCCTCCCTTGAGAGGGAATTCCTCTGACCTGAACCTGACCCCCCACCCCTCTCTCCCCCCGGCACCGAGCCCTCCCTAATATCACACCCATAGACTCCACACACACACATACAGTACGATGCAGCTGTTTTTATCTTCCAGCAATTAGTCTGGTGTCAGAAATGTGTCCAAACAGGCTGAAACAACAGAGCGGTGCTGATAGCGGCGGACGGCCGACAGATGATAGCTTAACCACAACAGGCTGCATTCCTCTGTGGACCCAGTGATTTATACTGGTGGACCAGAATCTCTCCATGTTCACACACCGTCACTTTCCAGACACACGACTTTCAAGAACTTTATTAAAGTGCTATTTTCGTGAACATCATCACGACTGATAAACAATAATTTCACTAATATTTTTACTATCGATTTGTGTCAATTGTGATTTCCATTTTACACGCCTCCAGTTATTGTGTTGAGCATAAAAAAGTTTCTTATATTTTAATAAATATTTCATGTAAACTTTTTATTCCCTTTAACTGAACCAGATATTTTTCTCAGGATTTGTTAGGGACGAGAAACGGAGCTGACAGGAGGGTCGGTACTGGACCTGATGTTGGTGCATATCTGCTGAAGGTGTCATAATAATAATAATAATAATAATAATAATGATAATAATAATAAGAATGATAATTTCTAGGCACTCAAGGACACCTTACAACGCACAGTATTAGAAATAAAATTGCAAGAACAAAGAATAAAATACAAAATAAATTAGAATAAATATGATTGCATTGGACGCTGGTGTTGGAGTTAAACACAACAGGTAAGTTTGAAGAATGTTATTGCAGGTTTAATAATAAATATTTAATGTATCTCTCTCCTCTGAGGAATCAGTCGTCTGATGGTTGAGATGTCGAAGGCGTCTCTGTTCCCTGTCATTTAAAAGCTGCCGGTGGAAAATACATGAGCCGATATTTCAGGTCTTAAAATTTAACAGTTTTAACAGCGACAGTCGTAATAATTATTTCCTGTCTCATAAAAAACTCTTGGCAAGTGAAAAACCACAAAACACCAAATGATTATCATTAATGTGCACAGACGTTAAGGTTAAGTTCTTCCCTCAAGGCGATAAGTTTTGAGACGAGCACATTATTGATCGATTATATATTGAGCATTACTTCAAATCATATTCAAACTCAGAATCACATCTTGCATTACATCACCAAACGTCCAAATCCATTTTAGTTTATTGATTTATTTATTTACTGGTGTATTAACAGGGACGGTTGACTTTAATAATCGTTGCTGTAACTGTTCCAGAGTAAAATGTTCTTACATTAAATATCTTCCTGTTTGTCGCGTCTGTAACTCTGACCACCTGCCTTCATCACCTCTCTCGCCCCCTTCACTCCTCCTCCTCCTCCTCCTCCTCCAGCTACGCCGTGGCAGACAACTCGTACCGCTCCATGAGGACGGAGAGGAAGGACCAGTGCATCCTGATCTCCGGGGAGAGTGGAGCCGGGAAGACGGAGGCGTCCAAGAAGATCCTGCAGTACTACGCCGTCACCTGTCCAGCCAGCGAGCAGGTGCAGACCGTCAAAGACCGGCTGCTGCAGTCCAACCCCGTGCTGGAGGTGAGAGAGAGAGAGAGAGAGAGAGAGAGATTCTCCATCCAGACTTTATCATGATGCTGAGACGCCTCTTGATAAATAACGTGGCTGATTCGCTTCTTGTAGCAATGAGACATCAAACTGTCAGCGCTGTTTGAAATGAAGCGCTGATGAGACGGAGAGAAATCTATTATCAGGGATGCTGTTATAAGGATGTCGCACTGTCATGAATAATGTTTAATTATCTTTCCATTAGAGCAGACGGTTTCTTCCTAATGTCCATAAGTGCCGTCGCATCTTTGAGCGTAAACAGCATCCGCTCGATGACGAGGCGTAGAGTCGGGATTAATGGACAGTGACGCACACAAGAAGAAGACCAGAGAAATCAGCTGTTTTTCATCATCAATACTGATTTATCTGTTAAATATCTGCATCTATTACAGTGGAAATATAATCCAAATCACAATACGGCCAATTGCAACATCCAAAATTGCAGGAGCTGCAAAAAACAAATCACTTTCTATACATACTAAAATCCTGACTCATATCACAATCGTAATATCTGTCAAAACAATCTCAATCTGTTTGTTTTCAGCGCCGTTCAGCTCAAGTAGCTGTCGTCTGTAAACATGTGCTTCATTAATCCACGCTGGTTGAACGCGGCATCGTGAACACGTCTCAGAGCCGTGATTGTTTGTGTTTGTTTGACAGTCTCTGGTTTGAAGAACGGAGTTTACTGAAGTGCTTGTTTTGATGTCTGGCATGTCTCGGCCAGATGTTTTCCAGATGTGTTTACGTGTGTGTGTTTGTGTTTGTGTGTGTGTGTGTGTGTGTGTGTGTGTGTGTGTGTGAGCGCCCTACTTCCTGTACTTTGTGCTACTGTCCTAGACCAACACCGCAGGGATTCTGACACCTGTCTTCGTCACACTCATCCGCTCCCTCGTTATCTCTCCACCCCATAATCTGTCAATCATCATTCCCCCCCCCCCTCTCTCTCCCTCTCTCTCTCTCTCTCTCTCTCTCTCTCTCTCTCTCTCTCTCTCCCTCTCTCTCCCTCTCTCTCTCTTCTCCTTATCCCTCTCTATCCTCTCTCCAGGCCTTCGGCAATGCCAAGACGTTGCGTAACGACAACTCAAGCCGCTTTGGCAAGTACATGGACGTTCAGTTTGACTTCAAGGTGAGCGGGACGCTGTGATTTACCCCGGCAGCTACTTTTAGCACGAGTGAACACGGTCCAACAAATGTTCCGTGAGATGGGAGGCAGATTGTTGCAAGAACCAAAAATATTGTTTCCTCAACATGTTAAAGACTAAACTAAAAGAAAATCTGTGTTTTTTTTAATCAAATACATTGAATCCAAGTTGTTTTAATCAACCACATCACTCCTCCTTCCTGTATCTTATAACCTATTATGTTCTACAAAATCCACGTCGTACCTGCATGTTATATCAACCCTGCAACACCTCCTCAGTACCCCAGCCTTACCCACTCCTCCTCTCCCTCCTCTTTCTCCCCTCTCCCCCTCTGGCCTCTGTCCCGTCGGCAGGGCGCCCCGGTGGGAGGCCACATTATCAACTACCTGCTGGAGAAGTCCCGCGTGGTCCACCAGAACCACGGCGAGAGGAACTTCCACATCTTCTACCAGCTGATCGAGGGAGGGGAGGAAGACCTGCTGAGACGCCTGGGCCTGGAGAGGAACCCCCAGCAGTACCAGTACCTGGTCAAAGTGAGTATCCAGAACTTTGACTTCTGCGTCTACGAAGAGATGCAAGTATTTATCAGTATTTATCAGTATTTATCGGACTATCTGAAGTGGAGCTGCAGTGAGAAGACAATTAATTTATTAGTTGATCAACAGAGAATTTATCAGCAACTATTTTGATAATCGGTTTCCAGACATTTGACAGATCTAGTTTCTCCACAGTGACGATTTGCTGCTTTATTAAACTGAATATTTTGAGGATTTTTGACAGTTGGTCGGACAAAACAAACAGCAACAATCAGATGGCACTTGACAGTCTTAGATAATTCTGGTGTTTCACTAGGCAAATATGTTTTATGTGGATTATTTATGATGTCCCTGGCTCAGTTTCTTTATTTATTTGTTTATTTGATAGGGACAATATGTTAACAAACGCCAGTACAAAATACACAGTGTAAACACGCCAGATTGTAGGAAAAATGCAGATTTACATCCGCAGTCCCACGGCAGGTAACATGAAACTAAAAACACTAACACAATACACTCCTACAAATATAGAATTAACAAAATAAAAAAAAGGCAAATACATTTTTGCTGCATCCTGAGTTAAAAATCACGACAGATCTGTTTTGACTTTCTCTAGCTTGTTCTTTATATCACCTCTCCTCTGGAGTCAAATAAAGACGCTAGAAAAAGAAGAAGTTGCTGGTTTAAGTTTTGGATTTACTCGACAGAACTAATCTTATTTGAATGAGGAGGAACTGGTGTCAGTGTGTGGTAAATGTTTGGGTGTGGTTTTATTTTAGACGTGCATTTGAATATATGTGTTTGTTCACGGGAAATCCTGCAACGATGCCAGTTCATCGTCGAGTCTCAGTGACGTTTCTGCAGCAATAAAGAAAAACCTGTGGATGAATATGAATCATACACCTCTCTCTCTCTCTCTCTCTCTCTCTCTCTCTCTCTCTCTCTCTCTCTCTCTCTCTCTCTCTCTCTCCCTCTCTCTCTGTCGCTCTCTGTCGCTCTCTCTCTCCTGTCTGGTCTGTACTGTGTGTGTCCCAGTGGGAGTTCTGTTTAATAGGATCTCAGTGCAGAGAGAGGATCTGTCCTCAGGGGGCAAATCTGCCTTAAGGCTAGAGCTGAACCCTCCCTTCAGTGCGCACACACACACACACACACACACACACACACACACACACACAGCTACTGAGCAAAAACACCTTGTGTGTGTGTGTGTGTGTGTGTGAGAAAATAGGTGTTTACGATACATACAAATGGCTGTTTACTTTGCACGTAAGCACCAATTTACACGTCAGCTACTTTATTGATTTTGCTCACGACTTTGCAAGAGAATAAAAACTAAATTAAACTTGCTGGTAAATAAATAAAGAGCATGTTCAACGTGCTTTAGGCTGTTTACCAGTGGTTAATGTGTGTGTTTTTGTGTGTGTGTGTGTGTGTGTGTGTTTCACAGGGTAACTGTCCCAAAGTGAGCTCCATCAACGACCGCAGTGACTGGAAGGTGGTGAGGAAAGCGCTGAGCGTGATCGGCTTCAACGAGGACGACGTGGAGGTGAGAGCCGAGTCCGAGCCGCGTGAATTACACCTGACGTGTTTGTTTTCTCACCTCAAGTGGAGAGGGAGGCGTAAACACGAGCGGCAGCGTGTTTCTGTGACGTGGACGGAGCAGGTGGAAGCTTTTCGAAGCTCAATTTTCACCTCCTTCGTTCATTCTTACCGTTTCCCTGAAACACAAAAGTTTGAGTTTATCACAGATCATCTTTTAATAAAACATTTCAACCCCCACTGTGTTTATCAAAGTTCCTGCCTGAGGGGGGAGCGGCTGTTTCTGTTTCTGTCCTGCAGTGTGGATGCTTGTGTTTGAAAGTGTTAGTTAGACTGTGTGTGTGTGTGTGTGTGTGTGTGTGTGTGTGTGTGTGTGTGTGTGTGTGTGTGTGTGTGTGTGTGTGTGTGTGTGTGTGTGTGTGTGTGTGTGTGTGTGTGTGTGTGGCTGTTATTATTTGTGCTCAGCGTGGGAGTCGTCCTACATGTTCATGAGTCTGGGCTCGCTTCCAGAGCTTTTTAGATCTCGCACTGCTTACACAGTGAAGAGCAGGTGTGTGTGTGTGTGTGTGGTGTGTGTGTGTGTGTGTGTGTGTGTCCAAGCTAAGTGTAATCAAAGCCATCCTTATCTTCTGCCCATGAAGCCTCGACAGTAACTTCTTATCGTGCTGCAGAGTCTCATCTCTTAACCCTTTGCTCTTTCCTTCTTCCTCCGTCTTTCTCACCTCCCTCCCTCTCTCCGTGTTTTCACTCCTTCTCTCTCCGTGTTTTCTACTCGCAGGAGCTGTTGAACATAATCGCCAGCGTGCTCCACCTGGGGAACGTGCAGTACGGCGGGGAGGAGGGAAACGCCTGCATCACCTCCGACACGCAGATAAAGTACCTGGCCAGGGTAAGACGCTGCACCGAGCAGCTTCATAAACACTCCTCTAACAGGACAGGTGAACTTATTGATCAAGCATCTCTGAATCAGGAGCATTAAAAACTACTTTGACTAGTTTTTATCTCATAAGAGAGAAAAAAACAAATAAAGATATAATAGTAAAAGGGTGTCTAGCACTATATGAGATGCAGGCATGTGTGATAGACAGAATGACACTGAGGTGCATACTACACACATAAACATACAGTATCAACATGTACATGCTTATGTTTACAAAACAGTTTCAGTCTCTCAGTTACACTTGATGTCAGACATGATCAGCTGATCTCGTACCCAGGATGTCACGGTTGCCGAGTGGCTTGACGTCGTTGCGTTGCCGCTGTTTGTTTGCTAATGTTGTTGTTTTTCTGCAGTTGTTAGGGGTGAATGGAGCAGTGCTGACGGAGGCGCTCACACACAAGAAGATAATCGCCAAGGGAGAGGAGGTAGGTTTGGATACACACGGTCATTGTAGAGCCGGTGTGTGATAAGCATGTGAAGACAAAGCTCTACTCTCTCTGTGTGTGTGTGTCACACTCGTATAACTGCCCCTGCTGAACTCTGTCTGTGTGTGTGTGTGTGTGTGTGTGTGTGTGTGTGTGTGTGTGTGTGTGTCTCCCTCAGCTGATGAGCCCTCTGAACCTGGAGCAGGCGTCGTCAGCTCGAGATGCTTTGTCCAAGGCCGTGTACGGACGCACCTTCACCTGGCTGGTGAACAAGATCAATGCCTCACTGGCATACAAGGTACACACACACACTCACACACTCACACACTCACACACACACACTCACACAACTCACTTACTCCTGTGAGTGCAGAGCATGTTCATGTCTCTCCTGCTTATTCTGTTACAGCACAGCGCCACCTTGTGGACATTTACAAGTTCATAACGTGAACAGAACTCAACATTAAATCATGATGATAATAATTATAACTTCTTGTTGCTATGGATTTCATGTCTGTGAAATAAATAAATAAATCTAAATTAAATGTCCTGCATTTACACGTAAAGAAAATCAGTCTGTAAAGCCTGAAGTGAAGATTAATTTAATCATAATGCACATTTTATTCTTTTTAAGATAAAATGTCCATAATGTCTTAATTCCTGTCATGTAGATAATTAAATATGAGTTTTCCTCTGTGTCTCTGACAGGACGACTCCTATAAGAATTACTCTGTCATCGGCCTGTTGGACATCTATGGCTTTGAGGTCTTCCAGCACAACAGGTACAGTTATTGATTATTGATTTTCAAGAAAAGTTAAAAGGTGTGCACTCCACAAATCAGTCCGATTTTTAATTCAGTTCTCAGAGGAATAAAGTTAATTTCTGCCTGAAATATGATTGATGTGTTTACACTTTACAGCCTGAACCCACCGTCTTTATTTCTCTTTATTTCTCTTTGTTTCTGTTTGTTTTAGCTTGATATTTATTTATGTATTTTATTCTCTAAACTTCACTGTTTTTATTGTTGTTGTAAATCCTCTCAGCAGACTAGTTTATTTATTTGTTTTTATTTGAGTTTTTGTTAATTTTACTGTTTATATTACTGACTTTTTTATTATCTCATTATAATTATTATTATTATTACTATTATTATTATTAGAGCTTGTGTGAGACTGAAATGTGATTTGCTTGTAGTTCAGGTCCTAAATCTGGTGTGAATTGGTAATAAATTGGTAATAAATTGGACGCTGCTCAACAGTCTCAATTATAACTATAAAACCCTTTATAAAATTATGGACCTGCCTCTAAAAGTCACACCGTAACAAAACAAAGTGAAGAAACAAACCAGCATGAGTCCAACACGTTACTGATCCTGTGTCTCATTATTATTTTATTTTAAGTTTGTTGTTGTTGTTGTTGTTGTTGTTGTGTTGTTGCAGCTTTGAGCAGTTCTGCATCAACTACTGCAACGAGAAGCTGCAGCAGCTCTTCATCGAGCTCACCCTCAAGTCCGAGCAGGAGGAGTACGAGGCCGAAGGCATCACGGTCAGACATCACTCACCTTTTACTTTTTAAATTTTTTTTTTTTATGCAGGATAATTTTGCGTCTTACGTTTCCTCTCTCGTCCCCTCGTTACTCCACTTTGCTGTCACCTTCCATCATCACACCCCCTCCCCTCCCTTTAAGCCGGGGGGGTTTTGAGCTCCTAATGTGATTGTGGTTGCAGTCGTGTTTTCCAAAGTGAAATTGATAATTCAATTTATCACCCTACGTTTCACTGACGCCTTTGCTCAAAGTAATTTGCAGTAAGTGCAGATATTTTTAGAAGATGCTGCCTCATTAGGATCTACGCCCTTTACCCTGTTATTGGTCTTTTATTTATTCACAGTTAAAGTCTTTAATGATTCCTCTTTAGGAGATTACATGTCAAGAACAGGATCTGCTCTGAGAGACGACGTCTGGCTCCAGATGTCTCTTGTCCGTTGTCTTCATTTATATTTATTGCATTTTATTGCTTTGTTTTGCTTCTTTTTGAACAGCGGCCCTTTGTATCTCAGTCTGATGTAAATGCACTTGGTCAGGGAGCAAACAGGTTGTGGGAGAAACTTGGATTCACCTCTCAAAGAGCCCATTATCATCTGACATCAGGACCGTGGGCCGCGCTCTCAGTCATCTCTGTGGAAATTATGTGGCGGTTACTCCTAGCATAACCTAATAGTGCTGCACTCAGCCTGTGGAGCTGTGTGTTCATCGTGTGTGTGTGTGTGTGTGTTCACATGTGAGTGGGTGAGCAGTGCGCGGATTCCTGTAATTCTTCAGATGACCGACTTTACGCTCGTTAAATATTTCCGTGCAGATGTGAGTGTCAGCGGCCGATTGATGCCTCTGATCTGCTTTATTTCCTCATGATCTCTGACTGAAACATCGGCCTTGTGTTTTCAGTGGGAGCCGGTTCAGTACTTCAACAACAAGATCATCTGTGACCTGGTGGAGGAGAAGTTCAAAGGCATCATCTCCATTCTGGTGAGGAGACGCTGAGCTGCAGAGGCTCCACGGTTTAAAACGAGATTTCACTTCAAAAGAAAGGAGGAATTCACCTGTTAAATTCATTTTTGAAGGTCAATTTTGGCCAAAATATAAAATACAAAAGAACTTATGGCAAGATAAAGTGTCTTGTTAAAGTAAAAGTCACATGACCCAGCCAGAAAATAGCATACAACCCCCATCAAACCACAGTGTGTTTTTCAATCACCGATTAAACAAATGTAAGAAAACATCTTAATTAATGAGTGTTGATAAGCAGATTTGATCAGTTTTGGACAGATCCAGTTTTCCTGTGTTCCTCTGCCCACTGTTTTTATGCTAAGCTAACCGTCTCCTGGCTCCAGGTTCATATTACCTCACAGACATTAGCGCGGTATCGATCTTTCCATCTCTGTCTTGAATTCTCCGTCACTGACAATCAGAACCTGGTGTCGTCTCACAGTGCAGTAGATTATTATACCGTATATAGTTTAGTATCAAATGTATGTAAATGATCTGGGGGCACAATGTTTGAAATGTTGCCGCTCTGTCTCTCAGGATGAGGAGTGTCTTCGGCCCGGAGACGCCAGTGATATCACCTTCCTGGAGAAGCTGGAGGACACGGTGGGAGGACACCCACACTTTGTCACGTGAGTTTATCGGATTGATCCGATGCTCCTCCTCCTCATCTGTTCATCTGTTCTCGCAGTTCTTCAAACCTCAGCTTGAATATGAATATGCGTCCAGTGTGTTTACCGTCTCTGTGTGTGTGTGTCCGTGTGTCCGCAGTCACAAGCTGGCCGATGGAAAGACCCGGAAGGTGATGGGCCGTGACGAATTCAGACTGCTGCATTACGCAGGAGAGGTCAACTACAATGTCAACGGTGTGTGTGTGTGTGTGTGGTGCTGTCCACATCAAAATTTTAATTTTTTGCACCTGCACCTTTTGCACCAGGCAAATCTAGTTTTGCATTTTCAGAATAAGATGGTCATATCACACCGCTATCAGACGGTCACTAATTTACATTGATGCAGAATTTGCATCGAGCGTTTCCTCTGGATTTTACAAACGGCTAAGAGATGCTGAAGGAGGTTAAAGGGACGGATTCTAGAAACAAGTTATTTATTGTAGTTCGGCCACTGATTTGTGACAGCTCGTTAAAGACACTGTGAAACCCTCAACATCCAATCGCAGCAAGATCTTCTTCTTCTCTGTGTCATGACTCAGTCAAATCTGAAAACATAGACATGATACTTGATAGATTTCACCAGGTTTGATTTACACTTCCTGAATAAGATAAAGATTCATTAATCTGCTTGGAAATCATAGAAAATAAGATTGTTCCTAACTCCAGAACCTGCCTGAGAATCATCACAGTTAATTAGTGGCAGTTGTTTGTACGATTTCAAAACAGGAACTGCTAAAAACTAATTCAGCAATTTATTCTTTTAATGGTTGATTTGACAAAATGTAAACAAACAAACAAACAAACAAACACAGGCTTTAAGAAAACGGTCTCAAGTTGTGGCTCACAGCTGACTGACTGACTCCATGGTAACATTATACTTCCTGTTTACACCCCTCGTCGTGGGAACTCTGTCTCCAAAATAAATAGAGAAAGACAAAGAAAAAGAGAAGTTACAAATCAGTTTTTTTATGTTCCACTATGAATATTTTTTAACAAGACTATTATTGCAACTACATAGTAGATAATGAAGTTTAGTTCAGTCAGATTCTAACTACAGTAAATCTGACGTTCAGTCAATACGTAATGATGATAATACGGAAAGTATTTTGTGTTTAAAGGTAGAAATTTATCTGTTTGCAGAGAATCAATCACAAAGTAATGTGATATATCCAGTAACAGGATTAGGAAAGTAACATTTCTTCTTCTCTTCCTCAGGATTTCTGGACAAGAACAACGACCTGCTGTTCAGGAACTTAAAAGAGGTGAGAACCGTGGAACAGGAAGAACAGACCGGGAGGACTGATGCGATTGGAAGCAGCATCATGGAAAGCCGTGTAGCTGGTTTATTGTCTGAAATGTCGTCTTGTGTGTCTGCAGGTCATGTGTATGTCGGAGAACAAGATCCTGACCCAGTGTTTTGACCGGGAGGAGCTGAGTGACAAGAAACGCCCAGACACAGTGAGACACCTGACTGTGTGTGTGTGTGTGTTTGTGTTTGTGTGTTCGTGTGTGTGTGTGTGTGCGTGCGTCTGTTTTCTATAATCATACTTTCATGCGTCCCAACATACTTTCCCACAGCTAAACAAACAGTGGTGTGTTTCCCCTCCTCGCTGTTGAGTGGGCGGTCTGATGGGGATTCTCTGCAGCCTCCCACTCACTGAGGAATGCCCTGACACTTGTATGCCCTTCACACACACACACACACACACACACAAACACACACACACACAAACACACACACTTGAACAGGGTACTGTCACAGGCTGGCAAGTTAGACTCCCAGTCCTCCACACTGGTCCCAGTGTTCAGTCTGTCCTGGACCACAGTCACATCAGCCACTCCTCTTGTTTACGTAGCTCTTCTTAGCTCATCGTCTCTGTCCGCGAGCTTCTGTTTGCATTCGTTTCTCCGCTCATCTCCTCAGTCACTGACCGGCGTCCTCTCGCCTTCATCTCCGTCCTCTCCTAACCACCCTTTTCTTTTCTCTCTGGTGTCTGTCTGTGTCTGCCCCTCCAGGCAGCCACCCAGTTCAAAGCCAGTCTGGCGAAACTCATGGAGATCCTCATGTCCAAGGAGCCGTCGTACGTCCGCTGCATCAAGCCCAATGACTCCAAGCAAGCAGGTAGGAAGTCCGGTCTTTTATTTTGCTCGGTATGACACAGGACGGGAAACAGAGCTGCTCAGATACCTGTCACACAGTGTGGGACGAGGTCGGACAGAGGTGTGAAAGCTCAATTCAGAACCCAGACACCTGGTCATCCGGAGACCATTCAGTCATCGTGACGGGCAGAAATTATTTCAACGCTTATCCTCGTGATTCTGTCGTGTTTGCACGTCGCGGATCAGTCAAGTTTCTAAATCACAGTTGAGTAATTTATCAGAACACATTTATTTTCCCCTTTTTCACGATGGAAGAACGATATATATGTGCTGACATCGGGATATTCAGACAGAGGAGGTGGCTTTTGTGGAACGACGCTTTGGAGCTTTCTGCCATTTTGTGCTGAGCCATGCTTCGACGTGTTGTGTCACACAGCACCTGCAGGTCTATCACTGACATGGAAGCAAATTACAGGCGTAATCAAATGAATCTAATGAGCAACTGAAGTCCTAATTTATAGTTTCAATTTAATACCACTGAATTTATAGCATTAGCATTTTATTTTGAAATCCTGGTGTTGTCTGTAAGCTGAATGTTATTGGACATTTTTTTAACCATAAAAATAACCTTTTAAAAGTTTTAGAGATTCTCCAACCTACTGACAACAGGTTGTTTTTCATCAGTGGTCAGGTGGTTTTTATCTGCTGGTAGTTTCCAGCGGTTTGATGCCAGTTTCATGCACCAGATCTTTGTAGGAGGAGAAGAAGCAGCTTAGCAGCTTTAACACTGTAATAATTTCCCAGAAATCTCACGTTAATCGTTTTGCTTTCCCTAATTCCGACCAAAGCGGTTTGTTTTGAGCGGCGTCAGAAGCTGCAGTGTAGCTCTCCGTGTGGTCGTCAGTATATCGGGCCGGGCCTTTGTTTCTCTCCACAGTCGACCTTTTGTTCATTTCACACTGTCTCTCTGTCCCTCGTCACTCCTACTCCCGCTGTTTAGCATTTACTGGTTTTCTCTGGTTCATTTTGTCCAACGGTCGTCACGTCTTTTTCTTTTCTTTTTTTTTTACTCAGACTGATTTGCTCTGATTTGCCCTGCTCTCCCTCTGCTCCCTGTCCCCAGGTCGGTTCGATGAGGTGCTGATCCGTCACCAGGTCAAGTACCTGGGACTGATGGAGAATCTGAGGGTGAGGAGGGCCGGCTTCGCTTACAGACGACGCTACGAGGTCTTCCTGCAGAGGTGACCAGATACTGCTCCGTTTCTCCACCTGTCATGATTTACTACAACTTACAGCAGAAACATGAGGACGTGCTCACGACACACACTTTCTTGTGTTTGTAGTTCACAATGATGATCGATATCCTCTTCGTGAAATAGATAAAACATAAAATACACAAAACTGAGCTGAGAAAGTTCAGAGTAACGTAAGGAAGTAAAGTTAGTCGGACCCAGTGCTGACTGACTTACCTACGAGGAACGAATGAATGTAACAGATATTTCTTTAAGAGAATGAGAGTAACGGAAGAATATTCCTTTCACCTCAATATGAATGAATCCCTACAATCTTAATTATTAAATACCTGCTGTTGTAGCGATAGTGTTGTTCCTCCAGGTGCAACAGGTATTTGGTTTCCTGTTTCCTTTATAGAACAGGATGATTTAAAGTCCCAGGGTGAGTCTTGAGGAAGACACTAATCCTGCACCAGCTCACTCCCAGCTCTGAATAACAAAGTCAGACATATATATAGATATATATATATATCCTCAGCTGCAGCAGTGAGCTGTGTTTACCTGTCCACTGTTGGACGGACTGAACCGTGGCAGGACTTTAACAAACAGTAACTTCATTATCGATTAACCTGCCAATTCTAATAAATGTCCGAAAAACTTCCTAAAAACCAAAGGTGAATCCGTCGAACTCCTTGTTCTGTTCGACCAACAGACCGAAGTCCAGGAGATTTTCTGTTTATACACAGGAAAGACAAACAGTGAATGGCTGGAATCAGAGTGTTTATTGTTTTATCACTTTGGAAAAATAACTTTTAAACCATTAATCAGTCATTTTTCTGCTGATCGACTGGTTGACTTCCGTTCCCAGGACGATCCTCTAGCTCATCCCGCCGCTCCTTGTTATGAAGCGATGAGGTGAACGGGCCGATCAGGGAACTAGTCTGGATTCATCAGACTTTAGTCCTAAAACCAGTTCTCCAGTATTAACTTGTGTTTGTGTCTGTGCAGGTACAAGTCACTGTGTCCCGACACGTGGCCGAACTGGCAGGGGAAACTGGCGGACGGAGTGGCCACACTGGTCAAACACCTGGGATACAAGCCGGAGGAGTACAAACTGGGCAGGTCAGAAACACACACACACACACACACCTGTACAGATACACCTTCTCTCTGCTTTTCCTTGCCTCTGCACTCTGAGTCGTTGTGTTGGATAAAATCAGTTTGATGTAAAATCTTTTTTTCCTCACAGATCCAAAATCTTCATCCGTTTCCCAAAGACCTTGTTTGCCACCGAGGACGCTCTAGAGACCAGGAAACACAGTCTTGGTAAGAGTCAGTGAGTCGTGACGTGGCTGATTTTACCTGTTATTATTATATCACAACTGTCGTGCCATAGATTTCAAACTGTATCTCCCGTCGCGCTTTCTCCCGCCACAGCCACCAAGCTGCAGGCGGGATGGAGAGGCTACAGCCAGAAGACCAAATACCAGAAACTCAGAACTTCAGGTGAGGAAAACATCGACTCTCTCACATCTTCAGAGAATCCAGGTGGTCGTAGTATTTATTTGTGAGTTATGATGTTTTATGATGCACCTTTGCAGCTATCGCCATCCAGGCCTGGTGGAGGGGCATCCTGGCCAGGAGGAGGGCCCAGCGCAGGCGTCAGGCCGCAGATACTATTCGCAGGTATACGACAACAGACGGCCACTGTGTGACAGATACACCTGACTCAGAAAGCACGTTGGCCACCATCAGTTTGTTTTCCAGACCTCAGGAGATGAACAGGTTTACATCGCCTCTTCAGATCCTTTTTTCCCTCGTCTCACCCTCAGGTTCATCAAGGGCTTCATCTACCGCCACAAGGAGCGCTGCCCCGAGAACGAGTACTTCCTGGATTACGTTCGCTACTCCTTCCTCATGAACCTGCACAGGAACCTGCCAAAGAACGTCCTGGACAAAACCTGGCCGACACCTCCAGCTGCTCTCTCTGAGGTGGAGACTGAAGATGAACTAAAAACTCAAATTAGGATTTAATTAAGGTTTATTGTGGCAAAAAAACAAAAACAAAACATGATTCCCTCCAGCAGTGTTTTGAAAGTGTCGTCTGTGTGTTTAGGCGTCAGAGCATTTGCGTAAGCTGTGCATGCAGAACATGGTGTGGAGCTACTGCAAGAAGATCAGTCCCGAGTGGAAGCACCAGGTGAATATATGTAACGTCCTCTTTGTGATGCTTCCCTGTTCGCTGCTTCCTTCGTTCACTTCACTGGCGTCATTTCTGTGTGAGTAGATGGAGCAGAAGATGATCGCCAGCGAGATCTTCAAGGACAAGAAGGACAACTACCCACAGAGCGTTCCCAAACTGTTCGTCAGCACGAGACTCAGTAAGACTCAGATGTTCTTCCACCACACCAGAGAGACTTCACAGGCTTTGAAAAAACGATTTTAACAGCGTGTTTCCTCTTGTTCAGACGGCGAGGACATCAACCCCAAGGTGCTGCAGACTCTGGGCGCTGAGAAGATGAAGGTTAGTGGAGCGAAGTCTTTGAACAGGTGGAGGGTTTCTTCACCGACAGTGTTGTGACCCTCGTCCGTCTGTTCGCAGTACGCAGTGCCAGTCACCAAGTACGACAGGAAAGGATACAAAGCTCGACCCCGTCAGCTGCTGCTCACCGGAAACAGCGCCGTTATCATAGAGGAGGCCAAACTCAAGCAGCGCATCGAGTACGGAGCCCTGAAAGGTCAGAGGTCATTTTCTAAGGGGGTTGTGTTTTTTATTTTTATTTTTGGACGTCGATTGTGTTGAAGCTTAAACTGTCCTTATCCCCCGCAGGGATCTCCGTCAGCTCCCTCAGCGACGGCCTGTTCGTTCTGCACGTGCCCAGTGACGACAACAAACAGAAGGTGAAGCCGAGGACGTGACGGCCGCGAACTTTACCGTAGTTTTACGCGAATGTGTGAGTTTTTCACCGTGTGTGTCTGTTCCGCTGTTTCCCCTCAGGGAGACGTAGTTCTGCAGAGCGACCATGTGATCGAGACTTTAACCAAGATCGCGATCTGCGCCGAGAAAATCAACAGCATCAACATCAACCAGGGCAGGTGAGAGGCACAGCACAAACACTGGAGATGTTACATTACCACCGTGGACGTGAAGCACAGCCTGTTGCATAATGCTAATAAGTGCAGTGTTGTAACACTCCTTAAAAATACATCTCCACTCCTACGCTCTGTTCTCTGTGAAGGTGGACGGTGGTTCAAAGCAGGAACAGGCTCTAACTGTCCCTCTGTTGTTCCTCCAGTATAAAGTTTACAGTCGGCCAGGGGAAAGAGGGGATCATAGACTTCACACCCGGATCAGAACTACTGGTGGCGAAGGCTAAGAATGGACACTTGTCTGTGGTGAGTGGACTTCATCATCCTCAGCTTCATCAGTCACGTCACAAAGGTTTCGACTGAAACATTTATGCTGTTTACCACCAGGATGTTTGATCACAGCATCCAATGGATATTTTGCAACAGTATTTAAAGCTGCAATTATTATTATTTTATATTATTGATGGATTAAAGTGAAAGAGGTCATTTATGTTATCACTAGGCTCTTCGGTCTACAGAGTCTTTTCACCTGTTTCAGCTCATTGTTTTGGTTTTCCAGCTCATTGTTTCGATTGACAGTTGCCTAGCAACATAAACAACAACCGCAGAGGTTTTTGTCTGATTTTGAATCAAGTGCTAAATCCTGATTGGTGCACAGAAACATGTGACATCACTCTCTGCGGTTGCTGCTCATAGTAAGACGCTGAGTTTTTCATTTTGGGATTACATCTTATTTCACTTTACCCAAGAGGATAAAAGTTTTAATTTGTTTAATACCTCTCAACAAATTCTAATGTTTATCTAATTTTTACAGTCAAGCTCTGTAAAATCTTCCACACCCCCGTGGCTTCATAAAAAAATTAATTAAAATGTATTAACTCGCTCGTTGTCCGTGTGGAAGCTGCTTGTTAAAGTCTATCTGCTTAATATTTAATTCTAATAAAAAAGCCTCATCCGTCGAGTGTTGTGTTTAACGAGATATGACTGAAGAAACTGGATCGTTGTTGTCGTGATGTTACTTCCTGCATCTGTCCAAAGTCGCTCTGTTGACCTCTGACCTCTGACCTGACATGTTTCTCCTCTGGATTTCTTCCAGACGGCTCCCAGACTGAACTCAAGATGATGGCCACACACACACACACACACACACACACACACACACACACACACACACAACACACACGCCCACACGCCAGGAACCTACGTACTCCTGACCTCTCCCATCCTCCAATCACATGACTGCAGACCCCCGCTCTGCCTAAGCCAATCAGATGCCAGCTGTCACTCCACAGGTGGCATGTGCTTCCAATTAAAAAAAACAAAAAACAAAAAACAAACAAAAAAAAAATCCAGCAAAACTAATTGATATATTTATGTTTATATATTATATTTTTGGGATTAATACTGTTGCTGTTTGAATATTCTGATTTTATATACGAGGCCAAGGAATAACAAATATTGTGGTGCATTTTTCTTGCACCTTGTGTGTTCATTGTGCTTTATTTGGGAACATGACCAACAAAATTATGAGGGAAGAGTCAGAATTAGAGACAACAATGAGAAAAAGATAAATCAGGGTGGGTTGTTGCTTGTTGCCTCTTTTTTTCCCCCCCTGTTTACTTTCTCTGCTCGACTAGAAGACTTGATTGTCTTGCTGACCCTTATTTTTCTAACTGGGGCGAATGGCTTGTTATTGAAGCACGAAGGTGTGTAGAACAAGGCTGACAGTATGTAGGATATCTGTTGAGAGGGTCGGGGACGAGGAAGAGTAACTTTTCAATCAAATGGTGTCACGACTGGCTCTTTAAGTCAAAATAAATAGCTGGATATACTACTGAATATAATTCAAAAATCTGCACTCGTATAGTGTTTGAATAAGAAGAAAGCTGATCACTGCATTAAATAATCAGCTTCTGTAAACGCAGCAAAAAAATGAACAAAGTAAGTGAAGGGAGCGTGCGAGGAAAAGGGCGAGAGAAAGGTGAGAAGAAAGACGAGAGAACGCAGCGGTCATTTGCCTCGACACCAGGTGCTTGTGCCTTCCTCCTTTGACTAATTTATTCCTATTGATTTAGTTCCAGAGCTGTATGTACATTGACGTGTAAAACTCAACCATGACACTCAACACAAGAATGAGTCGAGTTCAGTGTAGATAGAAACCCGCCATCCTCTAAGCAGCCGCCTGCACGGTCGACCTCCATTGTTCAGAACCACATACTGAGAAAGCCCCAGCATTTCTCACTCTCTCTCTCTCTCTCTCCGTCTGTAGTTGATTCCTCTCTTCCCATTATCTTCAAGCTGCCTGCTTTCTGTCTTAGAGAAGTTTAGCTTTTGTCACTCTGAGACTTAAGTGGTGGGATGGCTGTCTCTGATCAATATTCTTGAATTAATTTCACCAAAAAGCCATTATTTCTTTTGTTGTTATATCATATATCTCTCCATTTTTACTATTAGACAGGATTGAGACCATAGCGTGGGACTAAATCTCACAATTTGAAGCCATATTAAATCTGGATTTAGCTAAAGTGCTTGCTACGGCCAAAAGCAGTGGTTTTAGATTGAAGCTGCTAACAGCTGTGTGCCTAGATAAACTTTAACTTTTGTGAAAGGAAATACTTTTACATTTAGGGAAAATAAACTTATTGGTTTTATTGCTGAGAGCTACATGAGAAGTTTGATACCACTCTCATGTTTATGCGCTAAGTATGAAGCTAACAGTCAGGAGATGGCTAGCTTAGCTTTGAGGAAAAACTGCTAGCTTGGCTCTGTGAAAATGTCTTTAAAAAAACAACACAATTTTGTTTTTTGTACACATTAAACAAACAAGACTTTAATGTTTAATAAAAATATATTAATTAGTGAGGTTTAGAGGTGCTGGTAAACAGACTTTATTACTTTTTGAAAAGCTGTTTCCCTGTTGCTAGCCTTTATGCTAACGCTAGCTAAGAAGCTTCTGGCTGTAGCTTATACTGAACACAAACACACAGGAGTGGTGTCGATCTTCTCATCTAAGTCTTAGCTAAAAAGTGCAGAAGTAAATTTTCCCAACATGTCAAACTATTCCTTTAATGCCAGAAAATATAAGCATTCAGAGCTCTTTGCAGAATTTTAACGGTAGAAAAAACGTAATAGCATCTGAATTGTCATGCAACACTATAAAATATTAATTAAAGCACATGACAACAGTAAAATATTCATGCATCTTCCGGTTCAAGTTAAAAGCCTCCTACTGACCAACATCTGTCGGTCTAAAACCTATCTCTGACCCTTGACCCCTAACTCATTTCAAGCCTACAGGTGAGACCAAAGACTGACGGTGAAAAAAGTTGTGTTCTTGAAACTTTTGAGAGGAGCTCCAAAATGTTTCCAAGATTTTTTTTATTTTTATTTTTTTTCCAGGCCTCGCTCAATGACAGAACTTTTTCTCCGTGTGGCTCTGGGTGGCGAGGCGGGTGCAATATGCCGAGGCAGGACTGTGCTTACTGCAGTTAAACTATACTAGCCAAAGACCCTGTTGATTTATACTGATTCTGTGTATGATTTATATGATATTATTATAAATGTTATGTTGTTTGTTTGGTTTTTTTTTTTCCAGGAGGGAGAAGTTTTTGTACAGTTTGTGTTCTGTGTTGTTATAAATGAGAGATTCAAGCCAAGTGAGGTTTGATGATGTGAAACATTTTGGGGAGAAGAAGCTTTTAGTATTGTTCGTTAACATGTTCACGTGCCTTGTCAGATAGCAATACAACAGGTTTGTGTGGAAATAAAAAGAAATACCTCCTTGACAGAGTCTAGTCGTTGGCTGACGACGGTCGTCTGGCTGTTTCTAGAAGTTTCCCAGCAGCACCTAAAGGTTCGCTCTCTCTGCGTGTATAAGCTTTATTCAAACCAAATCCAAAGTCTATTGTCTGTTGATTTACAGATGCACTCCTGTTATCAGTCCTGACTCACTGTGTGCCCCAAACCAATGTATAATTATGCCAACACACTAAAAGATACTAAAGATTTGAAAAAATAAATTTGAAAAGTAAATACAAACTGATGAAAGGCTGTTGGGTGTTTATTCCTTCCTGTTCAGATGTGTGTGGGTGTTTACCAGAGACTTGTGTCCTTTTCAAGTGGACAAGGGCGAGTTTAAATTATCAGATAAACGGATATTTGAATATCTACAACTCCACGATCCATCTGCTGAAGATCATTTAGTTTCAAAGCTTCGGGGTATGAGAGTCCATCAGAATGACAAGGAGATACTGACTCAACTTATTCTCATTTAACATCAAAATAGAAAGCAGAAAAGCCTCGTCTGTCTGAACACGACACTGTCCATGGATGGATAATGAGACAAAGGGCCCAGGGCTCAGATACATTAAAGGCCCTCCCTCCTACAGAGGAGCAGGACCCTCGTCATCAACGAGGCCTGAAATTCACTGCTCTCAGTCATTTCTGCAACATATTGCAGGTTACTGTCTGTAACTACCTATTATAGATATTATAGGACACTACAAAATATTTTGAAAAAACCTTGAAATGCCGCTTATATTTTCTTAAAGCACAGGTATTATCAAGGAAGTTGTAACCACAAAAACTGGATATCGTAAAGATACAACATTAAACACAAAATAAAAACACATTAATGATACATATGATTTAAAAACCATTAATAAAATAAAATAATTAAGGCCAACAACTGCAGTAGTAGCATGTTTCAGCAGCTTGGAGCATAAAGCTGAAAGCAGTTTCTTTATGTTTTTATTCAGACAAAACTAAAAGATATAATGCTACACCATGATAATGAAGTCAGTCCTTGACTGTTGAGATTAGCAAAGTAAAGAAAAGGAGAGTTAAAAAAAAACCTTCATCCAGTTTCTTCTAGAAAGTCAAAAACCCTCAACGAGGTAAGTAAATCATCGTCCTCCAGAAAACTACAAAGAATGTCAGATTTCACCATTTTAAGAGAAATGTGGCTCCGGGGCCTCCCGCCCCCGTGGGCCCTCGACCTGGAGGTCATGTGCACTAATCCATCAACAGATGTAGATTCACTCAAGTGGTTATTTTCAGATGCTCGTGCACTGGTCTCAGTCCGGTTTGTCAGTCCGCGTCCAGCAGGTGTCGCCCTCGGTCTGAACGACGACTCCAGTGGTTTTTGTTTTCAGATGGTCTTTCCACTGGACCATGTGAGAACCTCCTCTCCTCCTGTATTTCTAGGAATTACAAGTTAGGCATGAAGTTGGAGGTAAACAGTGAGTCACGTCACGCGCTGACAGGAGAGTCCATAGCCTACATACAGTATATTATGGGTGTGGTAGCAGTGTTTATATACAGTTAATCCTATAGACCTTTGTTACACACAGAAAAACCAGAATTCAGGCTCAACTGTGCAACAGTTTCTTCACTAAACTGTCGAATCAGAACAAAAAGATCCACCCAGGTTTATTTTGAGACTTTTACTCCAGATTCAGAGCTTCTCTCTTGGGAATATTTAAACAGAGAGAATGGTTTTGTTGCACCATCATTTTCTCGTGTTAACAACCATTTCAGGCCTGTTCGCTGTTAATTACAATGAATGACAGTAAATTTCAAATGAAAACATTCCTCATTTCCCCCTGTGCCAAAGTTTATTGATTTTATTGGCTTTTTATTATTATAATAGCTCCATAATCAACTGTAGCTTCTGTAATGTTATATTTAATACATTCTTTTGTGTTTCAAAATAAAAGCTATTTTGTCCCACAATGATCAGCTGTTCAGTCTGTGTCCAAACAAACCTCGGCGACCTGTTTTCCCAACTAAAATTTCTTGTATTGAGAAACAACACACATGTAATATTGGCGCTTTCTGATTGGCTGCGGCTGGTCTCTAGCTCAGCCACGGGCCAATGGGGAGGCGGGGTTGTTTGTGCACCGCTCTGCGCTGCTATAAAGCGGCAGCAATGAGGGATGAGAGAAGAAACAGTGAGTCAAAGAAATCACGGAGGAATCCTTCACGTGAGTTAACGCCGCTCCTCTGTGCGTTTGTCGTCGAAGGACACCTGGACCTGCAGAACCGGATCTGACTGAGGGACGGAGCGGCTGTGTTTGATCCCCCCCCCCCCTCCGCTGAACACACAGACCACAGGTAGGCTGCCCGCACCAAAGGATGCTCCACACTGCACTTCACTGGAGGACGGGCTGACTCATAATGTTGGCGCGCCTCATACAGGGATAATTCATCTCAGCAGCATTAGTGTTGTCCTGCACTCAGACTCTTTTCCTGTCCGTGTTTCTCTTTGTTTAAGGAAACTGAAGCTGCATCAGCCTGTTACACTGTTATCAACTTCACATCCACCACTCTTTTATTATAATAAGTCATTTATCCTCTGATCATTGCTGTGATCAGTTCACTGCAGATCAATCATCGGTGACTGGATCAAATACACTAGACACTAGATGAATTTTGTTACAGCTGTTTCTTTCATTGACCGATCACTTCTTCCGTTTCCTTTTATATGTTTTGCTCGGGTGTGATGAAGGCAGTTCAGTTGTCTGTGTGTGAAAGTTTAGGATTTAATTTGTGAATGAAAACGCGCGCGCGATCCCGCGGAAACAGCGGGAGGCGACAGAATAAAAGTCTTGTTCTTTGTATCCGGACGCTGTTTTTGTTGTCACTCGTTCTCTAGTTAACTGTCTTTGTTTCAGCAGCGTGACGCTAACTCCCAGCACTGTTGTTGATACCGAACAGCTGAGCGCCACTTGCGTCGATGTGCGTCAAGCTGCTGAAATGCAATCACTCTGATCCCGGAGGGCTTCAAAATAAAAGCAGCACAAATCGGCTCAACTAGTGGAAAGTGTGTGAGGGAGTTCAGGATCTTAGTTCGCGCTCAGAAGGTGTCAATGCATGATCAAATATGGATCATTATCACTTTTATTAATATGCTGCTTATAAAGTTTCATAGCCTATTTTTTGCTCATTGTGGTGGGGTTTATATTGCGCTTTATAAAAGCAAGTTGCATTATTCTGAAAGTGTTAACCGGAAGGTGTATGTCATGTTCTGTTCATCTTGACTCTGTGCAGGGAGGAGGGGATGGAGATGCAGATTGGGGTTGTGGGGGTGGGGGGTATTGTGCGGATGATTTCAGTCCAGTTCAGACCAGTTCCAGCTCCGATCCTCATTCACCGCAATATACTTTGTCTTATTGTTTTCAGTGATGATGATGATGATGATGATGATGGTGATGATGATGTTTGCTGCTATAAAAAAAAAAAAACATGTCAGGACTGTGTGTTGGTCATGCCATCATCTTCTGCAGCTCTGTTTTGCCCTGGTCCTTTACAGCTGGGGGGGGGGGGGCATCAAGTTCATGTTCTTACAAAAACACGACTGTCATTCAAAATAAAAGGGGGGCGTTAAGTATTTTCACCACATGTTTTTAGCACATAACAGTGGAATACAATATAAAAACACATGTAATTTCTATTATGGATTCAAGTCAGGTCACACTGTGTGTTTGTATGTAACATCTGAAGCTTCACAGTTTCAGCATTACACAATAAAAGAGCTCATTATTTATTTACTTTGTTATAAATAAATAGGTCTTTTATTCTGTAATATTCGTGAATTAATCAAATTAGGTGACGTTTATATTTACACAACGGTTCATGTTTTTGTTTTGTTTTGTTTTTTTGTGTGAATATTTTTCATTTCCTCACATTGGCTGTAATTAGCCTAATTACAGACGCAGTTGAAAGTATTAACTGTAAGTACATCACAATAACAGCGAATCAGAGCGGACGACCGAACCACACCGAGATTCTCGCGCCGCGCTGGTTCGAACCGGCTGGAACTCGCGCTGCGTTCAAGTGCAGCGCAGTGTTTTTGTAAACTCAACATTTGTTGTTGTTTTTGTGTTGTTTTTTTTTTTTTTACCAAAGTGGCTTTATCGCCCTCGACGCTCGCTAATTTAAACAGAGAGACATTTACACTGATGTTTTCATGCAAACAAAGAACAAATCCAGCAAATAGTCGAAGTATTTTTTATCACCAAATTAAGGGAGACATTTTTTAAAACAGTTAGTCATTTAAATCAAAATTTATAGAGCTGGAGATAATTAATTTGTTGAATTTGTGTCTGACATGTAACACAGAGGCTCTAAGTTTGAATTTTTTATGTAAAATCTAATCCATCACATTTTCTAGCATTAAAGACCCCTCTAAAATCTCCCCCACCCACAGGGGCTGAACGCTACATCAACCTCACGTGTAGCTGCTGCACAGCTATGTCACTGACAGCCAATAGGAGACGGCATGTTAAATCCTCCAGCCAATCAGAGATGTCAGGAGGCGGGAGCTTGTTTAATATTAATGACAGGGGTTTGTGCACCTCAAAGGCCTCAGCTGTTTTCTTGTTTGTGGCTCTGGATCACTACCATCATCATCATCATCATCATCATCAGGCTGGAACAAAGAAGTGTAAATGTTCCAGGGTGTTTATTGTGAATTCAAGTGATAGTATTGTTTATAAATATAATTATATACAGGGATAATAAAGTATAATAAAGTATCAACACAAGCAATGAATCCTAAGCATCTCATATTATCTGAAAACATCCTGATCATCACCTCCTCTCTGTCCCTCCTGTCCTCCAGGCTCAGGCAGCCTCCTTTATCTCCAGTCAGGCCCTTGAACCGCTACCTCCCACCCAGCTGAGATGGCTCCCTCCCTGGCCACAGCCTTCTCCCGCCGCTGGTGGATGGCGGTGACGGCGGTCATCGAGAACCTGCTCTTCTCTGCCGTGCTGCTCGGCTGGGGGTCCCTGCTCATCATGCTCAAATCTGAGGGCTTCTACTCGTACCTGTGCAAAAGACCAGGTGAGGCAGCATTCACATGGGTATTGACTATTAGATGAAGGTGGATTATTTCAGTTTTTGCTACTTTAAACTTCTATTTCACTTTATTTATTTGCTATAGTTACTAATTTATTATAGTTACCACCAAAGGCTTTATGCAACTTTATGCAACTTTTCTTTCACATCTGGAATCAGTGTTTCTCTTTAAGGAAAGGATCTAAATACTTCCTCCAAGACTGAACTCAAAGCATCATTGGCAGTAACTTATTTTATGCAATAACACTTTTATCAGAGGAATGACTTAATGCGATAAACTAAAGATAAATTACATATTTTGCTTGATGACTATCGTCACTCTTATTCATCACGTGCTAAACAAATATTATCACCACTACTTACTGTTGCTACTATGAGCATGTTTGTCATGCAAAGTAGCTGCAAACGGCTCATCTAAGAGCTAACGGGCCTGTTTGCACCCACTATTTCACAAAAACACCTAGTCTGAATGGGATGTTAATAGGGAAACAGTGCGTGACGACGCCCTGAGTGTCTTTGAGCTTTGCCTTTCAACACACTGACTGTACCACTCAGGGGTACTTCACCCTGTGTGGGTGTGGTGGAATTACAGGAGATTGAAGGACACACAAACTAGTGCACCAAATCTTTCTTTTTCCCAGCAGTGAAGTGGACAGCTGCTCCGTATTCTTCAGCTCTCCTTCATATTGCTGAGGTGTTACGTCCTACTGAGGACAGTGACCTTTGAAAGGAGCAGCTAGGAGTCATATTGATCCTGCTGTTGGGATTTCCTTGTGGAGAATGAGTCGATACGGAGGTGGCAGGCTTCATAAGCAGCTATGAAGTGCTCCTGCACAACAAACCAACAGAGTTATATCATTATTATTATTTCAGTCTGTCCTCGACTGTCTGTGATCAAAGGTGATGCAGGGAGATGACGCACTCAGCGGATGCACTCAGCCGCTCGTTATTAGTTTGTTTTATGTCAGAATATTTCTTCAGCCTGGAAAATCTAAATCAGACGAGGACTCTGGTTCCTTCAGCAACCGATCGTTGCCACAGCAGGAAATGTAGGTCAGGTAAAACACAGCAACAGTTCATCGTCACTGTCGTCCTCATCAGTCGGGTGTCTGAGCTGCGTCCACTGCCAGGGAGCGGATCGATGTGTGAATGAGACACATTCATCCCCTCCAGTCTGCACAGCGATTATCACACAGGTGTTTTCTGTCTCTTTGAACGTGTATCTGTGTGTGTTTCTCTCTCTCTCTCTCTGTTTTCTCTTGTGATGAAAACCTCGCCGGGGTTCATTTGTGCACATGAAGCCTTTTTAACGGTTTCATCACACATTCGCTCACACCGTCCCCTGACCCTGTCTGAGGGCGCTGCCGTCTTACTGTAAGTCTGTACGCACTGATAATCCTCATTTTGTGAGTGTGTCAGTGGAAACAGTTTGTGTAATCTGCCTGTAATCTGCCCTGAACGAAAGCCGAGGATGCGCTGTTGTTTCATCGTCTGTTTATCTGATTGGATTAGGTTTGGGTAGCTCTTGATACTGACTCAGCCGGCTCCACAGTGACCCATCACTATCAGGTCCCCACTCTCTGACCTGCTAAATGGTGTTAATTCAGCAGGTCTGGTGTTTACCCGAAGCTGTGAGAAGTCTGTAATCAGGTCAAGAAGGTGCGACCTGCTCTGTTTTTGTGTTTATTTACCCACAGTGAAGTCGATGTGTTTGTCTCGCCTCAGGGTAAAGAATGTGCAGATACGTAGCATCGTCCTACCAGCCCTGTTTGAAAACCGCTGTGGACATTTTTACACCGTGGAGAAAAACTCAAGCCGTTTTCTGTCTGATTCTAAAAAAAAAAAAGAGATCAGATTAAAATAAAAGTTCATGTTTTATCTTAAAACAAGAGCCACAGTCATTGGCTGTAACGTGTTTCTAATCCATCCGCATCCTCATCCTGTGGAAGGAATGCTCTCTGAAGTTCAGCTGAACCCAATATGAGGCTACAACAGTCACAGTGAAAAGGTGAAATCTGCCCTTTAGTAATAAAGTGGTTAATTCAAAGTTCCTCTTTTTACAGATTTAATACTTGAACAATGCAGGTCGTGCACAGTGCAAGCAGCTAGTTTATGCGGTTAGTGAGAGTCATTTGTTCCCCACTATTACATACAATCTAACATCACCTCAACAAGGAAGACAAATTGTGAATAATTAACCTGTAGCGTGGCAGGAAATAAGAATAAAACATGTACATTACAGTATATGGCAATTTAAAAGAGAAACTAACAGATGATGTCAGGAAGTGTTGTTAAACCACATGCCCTGAGAACAGCTTCACTGCTCTTTGTTATAGATTCCTGAAGTCTGGTGAACAGATGTTTTGATAATGGAAGGTCATGACCTCCCATGCAGTGTATGGAAACATCTGCATTCACTGTGTTTCCTCAAGTTTTTCTTTGTATATGAAAAGTACTTGTTGCAGAGAAGTGAAAATACTCAAAAATCAATGTAGCAGAACCAGAATAATTGTCCTCTTCCTTATCACAAACCCGGCACCTACATCACCCAGAATGCAACTCGACCTCGGACAGATTGGTCTGAGACTGCGGTTTGTTGCGGCAGTGATTTTTGTGTTGTCCCAGAGTGTGTCGAGGAATTTCACGTGGCGTGACCTCCTGCAGCCGCACGTCTCAGGGTTGACAATGAGAGCCGACGCAGATAAGGACCAGGCATTTTCCTCTTGCCACAGACCCGTCACGTAGGGAGGGAGGGAGGGAGGGAGGAGGCGTCAAGTCACAATATGGATTATTAAAACTGCGTGAATATGTCACCTTGCACATGCCCTGTTTGAATTAGCTGTATGTTTCATTTGCACATACGCAGCGTCTCACAGTTTGCACCTCTACGCTGTGGATCAGTTGTTAGTGAAACTCTTGATAGTGTTGATCAGTTCAGCACAGCCTGCTCTCCCACGGTTAGCTTGTGGTTTCTCTGGTGGTGTGAAGTGTGTGTGTGTACGTGTTTGTTTGTCACACATACCCCCCCCCCCCCCCCCCCCCCCAGCTGGTCTCACCTCCCTTTGTCTCTGTGTTCGTCTCATGACTTCACCTCGGTTTGCTCAGTCAGTGGAAACGCTTGTGTGTGTGTGGTCAGTACGAATGGCGTGTGCATCGTTACTGAAGGAGAGAAGACGCAGACGTAGCTGGAAAACACACGATATTTTAAGACGGTTCCTCTTCCTGTGTGTGCTTCATGTTTCCTTGAGGCGGCTGGACCTTCTAACCATCACTTGAACCCATCGTCTTTACACAATAGTGCTTTTATCTTTACATAAGACGCCAGTAATCACAAGGAGCAGCCTGCTAATTAATTGTTGATGCAGCCACTGTTACACAGGTGAGGTTTGTGTGTTGTAGGATGAGGCAACATCATTTCTCCTAACGATTACTCCTCTGTTGGCGCATCGTGTTGATATGCTGATATAAGAAGTGCTTTCTACAGGCGAGTAACTCTGAAGCCAAGGCAACAAAGCTGTTGGCAGTCTATCAATCATTGAACCAAATGACTGTAGGGTGGTTGACGTTAGCTGAATGTATAGGGGAACGGAGCAGCGTGAGGAATTTGGTGAAACGTACACAAAAAAAAAAAGTTTTTACAGTGTTGACATGAACGGGAAACACCCCATGAAGGACAGCAGGTGCACAATGAACCCGCTGTGATTCATCAGGAAGAACTTTTCAGAGAAGATCAAATCAGCCTGTATACCCTCGGTTGTGTTTGCCCGTGTGTGTGTGTGTGTGTGTGTGTGTGTGTGTATGTGTGTGTGTTAGAGGTCTTTACCCGTGTTGACTCAGGTTTGCTGTGACCATTCGATTAGTCAGCAGTTGGGGCCGCTGGGGGACAGATGCTGCTACCTTCTGTTAGTCCAGCAGTCAGCACTTAATGCTCCAATAAACCTCAAATAACCAGCCTGGGAGGTAGAGCACACGTCCACTTATCGACAGGAAGACTGAATCACAAAGGGCCTCTGGAATCTGAAATCAATGCCCTTATTTTTGATGTTTAATCATGTTATATGTCACTGGCTCTGTCGGTCGGTCCAGACTGAGCAACTACAACTGTGGATTGACATTCATGGTCCCCAGAGGATGAATTCTGGACTTTTTCCAGCCACCAAAAATTTTACATTTTAGGCTCAGAGTGACATGTCTCCACAAATATTAGATAGGAAATCGAAATGAAATCTGGTGCAGACATTCATGGTCCCCAGAGGATGAATCCTGACTTTTCATCCCGAGCCAATGGTAGGTTTACATTTTTGGCTCAGAGTGAGATATCTCCACAAATTAGATAGTGTGCTGTTAAATTTGGTGCAGACATTCATGGTCCCCAGAGGATGAATCCTGACTTTTTCCAGCCACCAGAAATTTTACATTTTAGGCTCAGAGTGAGATATCTCCACAAATGTTAGGTATCGTGAAATCTGTTGCAGATATTCATGGTCCTCAGAGGAAGAACTGTAAAAACTTTTGGACATATGATTCTCTCATGGAGTTTGTCCAGTCATCATGGATTTATAGTTGAAGCTAAGCTAAGGAAGAATTTGCTAGACGATCGAAAGCTCCAGAAGAGTTGCTCAATGGACCTGGCATCAGTGAATCCTCTATTGATTAACTCTATAATTAGGATGTACTTGAATAAAATGCCTCACAATAGAGGCGGATGACTTTTAGATCGTTGCAGCTCTGCATCCTCACGTTCAGTCAAACTGGTCCTTTCAGCAGCTGCTTGTTTTTTAATGTGGTGGAGCTCCAGCGCTCCCACGTCCCGACATTAAAACATCACTGCAGTCATCAGATGTTCGCTAAGCCACATTAACTCTCACTCACTTACATCCTCGCAGGGCTCAGGCCTGTTTTCCTGCAGTGGGATGCGTTTAATGTGACACATCAGTTTCCTGTTGTTCCTCTAAAGTTTTCCCCCTTCAGCCAGGAGACCAGCGTCAGCACCTTATCCCTCCTCCCTCTCACCTTAAGCTGGCTCAGTAGAGGCCTGAAATCAACCTCGCACAACAAAGGGAAAAGCAGATTTTCAGTTGTTTATTAGATGCAGCAGGGACTTTGGCTGCTGCCGACAACTTGCCCCCAGGTCTGAAATGAAGAAAACACTGTGATGACTAAGTACTTTACAGCTCCCTCCCCTCCTCCAGACATGAAACATGTGGTAACAGCTAAGTCCGTCTCTATTGTTTTCCCGACAGTTTAACCAAAAACAAGTCAAGGTGAGAGGAGTTGTTTTCCTCCTTCAGCCCTCCCTCTTTGTCCTCTGTCTGTCTGTCTGTTCAAACCAGCAGAGTTTCACCGGAGGCAACAGTCTACTGGAGCAGATAGACAAAAATAGACTCCACATGAACTCAGTGGACTGTGTTTACCAGTGATTCAGCGTGAGGCAGACTGAGTGAAACTGTTAGAGAGTTCCCCCGTCCGCCATGCAGGGGGTCACTTGTGACTATTTCTGGTGGCTGTTTACCCTGGATTTTGTTGTTTTCCCGTCAGTATGTTTACATGACCTTTAATAAGTCTGCTGCCTTTTCGATCAGAGACTCGGCTCTCAGAGAGGGAGGGGTACATGTAGGAGCTCAGGCCTCAAAGAACAACATTAGAAATAATATTAACAATAATAATACTGTTATAATGATACGAAGAGGGTATTTATTTGAGATCAACAACAGGTTGTGCGGTCTTTTCATAATCATAATTCCTAGCGCACACAGAATGGTGATGCTTGTTTTGTAAAAGTTAAAAAACAGTGAAACTATTTTACATTTTAAAAGTATTTAACTAAAAGCAAAAGTCCTGTATCCCATTTTTTGGCTGCAATGCAACAGCGACGCCGGACCTATAATTGCAAATATCCGTGACTGACTGACTGAGTGATCACATTTCCACCACTAGTCAGTCACATGCCTCGCGCAAACAGTTTCTATTAACGTTTACAGCCCGCAGTGTTGCCAACTTAACGATAAGGCTAAATGTAATAAATGCAGTTTGTTTGGCTTAACGGAGGCAAAGCTCAGTGAACTGGAAGCACAATTCTGCTTTGCTGCAGCTCCGGATTAGTCAGGAAGCCGGGGCGGCTGGGTGACTGCCCGACTGCCTGTAAGAGGAGGCGTAGCTCTAAGCCCTGACACCCATACATGGTCCAGCCATGCCCTAGGTTTATACCTAGTCCTGTATAGAAATAGAAATACAAATGTATTATCAGTAAAGTATATGTAAAGTGTCAAATGTGAAAGTATACTAATACAGAATAGCCCCTTTCAGAATGTTATATTATTATATTTATTAAATTATTGGATTATTATTACTAATGCATCGATGTGTGAATTCTAAAGTTGCAGTCTGAGATATAACTTGTTTATATACCATTGGGTTGTTTAACGTATAAAAATGCATCATGTTTTTGAATATAGATCATATGTTTTGCTGGTCTACAGCCATGCTAGTCGCTCCGTGAGGCACAGCTAAATGCTAACGTCAGCATGCTAACATGCTTACAGTGACAGAAATAGAATGAAAAACAGAATTTGAGTCAGAACGAGTGATGGTTCACTGTCATTCGTAACCACCAGCATAATTATAAAGCTTTAAGATCTACATTTGACGGATCGGATCTAATCTAATCTAATCTTTCCCCCTCTTCTCTCTCATTTTTCTCACCCTCCAGACAACAGCTCCAGCTTCAACATCTCCAACGCGTCCTCCCCTGAGAATCACGCCACAGAGGAGGAGGAGTACCTGGACATGAACGGCTGGCCCATCTGCAAGGACCAAGACGAGATGCTGAACCTGGCCTTCACCGTGGGCTCCTTCCTGCTGTCGGCCATCACTCTGCCCATGGGCATTGTCATGGACAAATATGGACCACGGAAGCTGAGGCTTCTGGGCAGGTGAGGCTGGATCAGAAAATCTGACAAGATGTGTGTGGGACAGTTGCGGCCTGTGGTCTTCCCCTTATTCATACTCGTTACTTCATGTGTTCCCAGCGCCTGCTTTGCCTTTTCCTGCCTGCTCATCGCCTACGGAGCCAGTGATCCCAACAGTACGTATCTCTCATGTCATCTCACATACATCACTTTAACAGCATCATGCATTATGTCCACGCTGCCTCACACACTGCTCTCAATCATGGCGCCTTTGTAGGTGAGCAATATCATAATGCACATTTACACAGAGGTGTATACGGTGTAATGATGCAGCGGTGCCACTTAAACAAATAGGATGTCACCACATCACTGATCACTCTTTCTCCTGCAGATCTGTCCATACTGATCTTCTTCGCTTTGGCAATGAATGGGTTCGGAGGCATGTGCATGACCTTCACTTCTCTGACGGTGAGTAGTAAGCTTTACAAAGATTACAATGTTTATATTTTCAGGTTTAAGATGCTTATAGCTGATGCTTGGTTTAACTGGTCAGATGGTGCCACTTCGACTTCACAATTATCGTGGCCAAAAGAATTCACAATAATGATATTATCGCGATATCAGAAGAAAACATAATGATAATGATTATGCTAATAATGCTATCAGCCTCCTTTCTTTAGCTTTGTTTATTGTGTGTTTCGTCTCTTTTTTTGGAAAATTAATTCTCAAATACGAGTGTAGGCGGATTGGAAAGTGAGTCTGTAACCGCTCAGAAGTAAAGAACATTTACACTTAATGAATAGTGAAAAGACAACCCATATATCACCTTATTATCATGTGTGTATTATTATCACAATATCAACATTTAATTTTTTAAATATCATGGTTAACGTTGACAGGGGTAAATCGTGACTTCCCTAACTTGTTCCAGTAGAATTAATAGATCTCAACATGGAGGCAAAGTAATTGCGTACCGAGTTTTCCGTAGAGTCGATCTTTGGGGAACTTTAACGTGCAAATCTGTGCCACTGACCAAAGGCTAAGCTGACATTTGAGCCAAGAATCCAAAAAAAGAGGAGCATATCATTCTTGCTTGTGTTGTACCGTCAACTTTGTACTACCCTCCTAGTTAGCTAGCTTCCTAACTGGTGGCAAGCTAAGTGGTAGCAAGTCAGCTAGCTTGGGATGCTATTTTTTCTGGCTACTGTCAGCGTGTTACAGCTAGCTAGTGTGTTAGCATTTACTGAAACCAGCTTCCACTTTCTGGTGCGACCAAGAAAAGAAGGTTTGCAGAAGAAAAGAAAAGAAAAGAAAAGAAGAGAAAAGTAAAAAAGTAATTTTTAAGCATTTTTAATATATTTTTAATACATTTTTTATATAACGTCAGTATCAGCATAACAGGCTAGCATAAATCCCAGATGTGATATGAGGGGAGGGTTAGTGGAGGAACAAGAGGAAAGAAAGGCAGGAGAGCGGATTATAGCACCGCTGTGAAGTGGGACAGCATCAGACACTAGTGGAGAGAAGCAGAAAGAAGAAGGTCAGTGGATAGAGAGAGAGAGAGAGAGAGAGACAGATGCATTAGAGAGAGAGAGAACAAAGATGGATGGAGGAGGAGAGATAAAGCGGAAAAAACGGCCGGACAGCTGACAGGGGACCGCTGGGAGAAAAAGATGAGCAGTGACTCGTAGACGGGAGGCGAGGGAGGGATGGAGGATGGAGTAGACGAGGAAAGCTAGTGGTCAGAGTGATCTCATCCGTCAGAGAAAGTGCTGCATCACAAGAGAGGAGGCCGTGAGAGAGAGAGAGAGAGAGAGAGAGAGAGACACACACACACACACGTGAGAGAGAGAGAGAGAGAGAGAGAGAGAGACACACACACACACACACAGGGAGAGAGAGAGAGAGAGAGTGGTTAAAAGAGAGGACGTCTATATTAGTCATTTATTATTCACGTCTGCTCTGCTGCTCTGGCTGGGAGCCAAAAAAAGACCTGTCCTCATTATTATTTTATCCACACAAGGACACATGGATGACCAGTGTGTGTGTGTGTGTGTGTGTGTGTGTGTGTGTGTGTTTGTTAGATACAGTTTGTACAGTTTGTACATCGTGTCCATCAAATGAGAGGTGGACTGTTCAGTGTACTGTGTGTTACTCTGTTGCTGAACAGTCTGTTACTTTATCACAAACACAGAGAGAGCTGAGACAGACTGTCACTGAGGAGACAAACAGGAAGCAGCGACAGGGGAACTGAGTGTGTGTGAGTGTGTGTGTGTGTGTGTGTCTCCACACCCATGCTTTTCAGTTTCCTATTCAGGCTGCCTACTGGGACCCAGACTGACACCCCCCCACACACCCCCACACACACCCCCACCCCCACCCTCACAGCTTCCCAGTCTTTAGTCTCAGCCTGCTTGTTTTTGTCTTCTCCAGTTTCAGCTGCTCTCGCTCTGCAAGGCCGGACCTGCACACAGCTGCCAAAACTGTCTCGTGTACATGCGAGAGAGAGAGAGAGAGAGAGAGGGAGACAGAGAGAGAGAGAGTTCTGTACTGTTACTGTACATGTACTGTGTTTTATTATGCGTTTGACTGTGTGTTGTTTTAGCTGTGGAGCGCCTCTAGTCCACAGTATACGGCTCCCTGCAGGCCTCAGCAAATGTTTAATTTATGCTACTGATGTGTGTGTGTGTGTGTGTGTGTGTGTGTGTGTGTGTGTGTGTGTGTGTGTGTGTGTGTGGATACTCGGACTTTTCCCTCTTCCCTGCCCTTTCCTGAATCTCTGGGTCAGGGGGCTGTTACTGAGAAAAACAACTATTTTAAGAAACGTGTAACCTTTATGTCTCAGAAGGAGGAG
>NW_019525427.1:927009-939592 GCF_002814215.2 Seriola lalandi dorsalis | reverse complement strand
TGAGGGGGTGGGGGGTGGGGGGGTCTCTGACGCAGCATCTCAGGCATGATGGGTTATTGAAACTCCTCAGGTCGAGGTGACCCACCCAGCTCGCTTAGTGCTTAGTGTGTCTTTCACTTGTACGGGACCAGTACCAGAGATTTCTTTAATCTCCTTCTTGCACCACTTTGCTTTCTTTTCTTTGTGTGTTTGGCTCCTTCCCACTCTTCCTTTGTTATTCCTTCTCTTTATCTTTCTTTGCTTCACTTCCTCATTCTCTCCTGTGGATGCACACTCAGCACTCACTGTTCCAACCAGGGAAAAAACAGGGAGGAAGGAGGAGGAAGGAGGGGTGGTTAATTCGCTCTCTGCTCTTCATTCGTCTCATTCTGAGCTTGTAAACAGCTTCATGTTACAGCAAATACAATCACAGACCCCCTTGTACACACACATATACACACATGTACACACAAATCCTCCCACAGCGTCACATGAAGCTCCTCCTCTTGTTCTTCGACTCGTTCGTCGCACGTGCTGGAGCCCCCTCTGCTTCCTGGGTTTGGTCTCCTCGTCTGAAGCTCTGCTCTCTGCCTTAATCTACTTTCTGTCTGATGCCATGTAATGTGTATTTCCATTATTCCCAATCCAATCCCTTTTTTTTTTTTCTTTTTCTGTGTCACCGGACCATCTGGCGGCCTTCTTAGGCGCCCTCTCGCTGGTCGACTGATGGTCTGACTGATTCCAACCCACCCACCATCAATGCGCTTTTTAGTTGAGAAATCTAAATGTTCTGGACACTTTCTCCTTGATGAATGAGCTTTTACCTTTGAGGTGGGGCTTGTTAGCTGGAAAACGTATGAACCGCACACACAGCACTTCATTCTGCCCGGTGAAGGGGATGAAAGCAACACGGCTGTGAGTTCAGGCTGCGGACTATTTTTACCATGCAGGAGATGGCTGTGTGGGATCGAGGAAGGACAGTATATGCTCTGTTTACTGCATGTGACCAACAGAGGGGAGAAGTGGGGGGGAGAAAAAGATGAATGAATGCCAAAGGTCAAGAGTTGCGCAGAAATATGAGATTGGAGCCGGCTACACACAAGCAGCAGTTGTTGATATCGGGCTTGTGTGTATGTGGATTTGCGTAGTGGTGTGAATCTGGCAGCTCGTAGTTTTTAGGGTTTTTTTTTCCGTGACTGTAAATCCCTTCCAGGCACAGAGGGGTCATAACACCCTTTCAGAAACACCCCCACCCTTATTTCCACAACTTATTTCTTGTTTTCTTTAGGTGTTAAAATCTAAAATATAAAACTTCTAATACGAGGGAGGACAACATGACGTCAGGTCGATGGAGGTATGCAGCCTGCTGCTCGTCAGCTGGTGTTTGCTAATCTTACGGCCCTACTTGGCCGCTCTGATGGATGGAGTCTCATCCTGTGCGTCAGGACAGGACCGGTCAGAGCTGGTTCTTAGTGAGCCAGCGGCAGGAGTTTCCACTTGCTGCAGCAAACGCTCCTTCCTTATTTCATTTCTCTGTTCCTTTCCTTGCAAATGGCTCTGTCCAGTTTCCCCTTTTTATTCTCTCTCTCTCTCCCACCCGCCTGGCTTCAGGCTCAGCATTTTTTTCTCTTTGTCACCTCACACTCAGCCTTTTCCTTTGCCATTTTCAACACCTCAGCGCACAATCTCATCCCCGATGTATGTGAGGAAGTGCAGGGCAGCCAGAAAGTTTGCAGTCACAGGGGAAACTTTATTGAAACTGTTTAGAAATAAGATAGATTCAATTTCATTCATAAAAAAATGTTTACTCATACCATCTTTTACACATTTACACATTACGTATATTACCTTCAGAACATCCCACCAGCAACGAGACGAGAGTTAAAACAGACTTTAGACCAGGCTGTAGAAAAGATGTCATTTTTGCCTGAATCACTGTTGACATATCAACAAGCAAATATGCTCATTATAAAGAAGTGAGTCACATGGTGTAGAGCGCTCACAGCATTCATCTCCTCTGCCTGAACTGATAACAATCGGTCATCTCCCTCAACAAGATCAAACCACAGCTGAACAGGTTTCACATGTGGCTACTTAAAGTAAATATTGCTAAACATGTGTTACAGTATTGACAGTACAATTGTCAATAGTGTATAGCCATGCTAGCAATATGCTTACCCCGAGCTAAATGCTCAGGTTAGCATGCTAGCATGGTCAAAGTGGAAGTGGTAACATGTTGATGTTTAGTGAGTACGATGTCTACCATGCTCAACCCTTTAGTGTTAGCATGCTAACTTTTTCTTATTAGCTTTAGCTTTATTATCACAAGGTTTAGATACATCATACTCGTTAACAATAATCATATTTACAGATTAAATTCATCTCATCATTAGCCTCTTTGAGCTAAATGCTTAGATTAGCATGCTAATATTTTCACAATGAAAATAGTAAACATGCTGATGATTAGCAAGTACAGTGTTAACCAACCGTTTAGTGTTAGCATGATAACATTTTCTAATTCACAGGTTGAGTTGAATGAGTTTTTTTTAACCAAAAGGTTCAAATACATCATTTACAACCATCATATTTACAGGTTATTTACAGAATTAGTGCATAAATCTTTACAGCGAGAGTTCAGGTGGGTTTAACATCCTTCACTGCTTTGCTGCTGTTTGTAAAGCCCTTTAACAATCTGTCCTCTTATTGGCAAATCCAGGGACATTTAAAAACACTTAACATTGCTCGAGAGCACTCTGGCAGAGGCCCAAGAGCCGCTGGAGTGTTTTTAAACGTCTTCAGTCGTCAAAAAGGCAAGTTTGTGCAAGAGCTTTGTTTCATATGTCTACATAATTAATACCAAAAAGATTTTAGACACTTTATATTTAGATTTTTGTTTAACGTTTGTTCACGTTAACCTCGTTCACACATGCAATTTACCACATAACCCTGAACAAACTGTCACTCGGAGTCATGACACACAGTGGTGCTTGTATTAAATATTGAATTACCTGGATGCTGTTCAAACAAAACACATTGATCGACTCTCTCTTCCTATTAAGCATCTTTGTGTCTCAGTAGATATTGTGATTACTTTTTTTTTGTAATTACAACAAATGCCAACACACAACCCCCCCACCAACCCTTCTGCATCTGCACAGTCTGCTACGAACTGAACCCCGCTACCGAACCCTGATCTCTTATCTCCAGGTGACTGCTCTGAACCTAAAAATAGATCTGTCCAAACACTGAGCCCATCTCTCTGTGTGTGTACCTTCCCGCTCTCTGCATGGATACACTGTGAGCTAACAAAAGAGCTATTGAGGGAAGAGGCAATAACAAAGTAGATGGCGAGCATTACTGCTTTAGAAGAGGTGTCTTCACCGGAGTTTTCTCTATTTTTCTCTTTCATCATTCCCACCAAAGAGAAATCGATATTTATGATATAATTGATATCAGGAGATTAATAGATGTAGTTAGCGATTGGTAAAGCCTGTGTTTAATGAGGTAGAAAGCTGAAAGCGATGGTAAAACTTCCAGAACAAACATTTGAGATGCCTCCGATTAAGAACCATAAACATCTGAGAAACACAGGCAACACATTCCTTATATGACTGGAAATCCACCACAACAGGCTGCTGCTCTCTGAGGGAAAATCTTGTTTACGCCTCACAGGGATTAGGAGATTTTTAGCTAGCATGGTGATATCCATGTTGGATAGAGGGACTGTAATGAGTCTGGTGATCCTCTGACTTTTCATCTGAGGTCTTACTAGCGAGCTCTGAGAGACCAGCTCAAAGCACAGCTATGTTAAAGTACAGGTTTGCTAGCGTGGCTAAAGTCTTATTTACATGTATAAGGCATTTGTAGAATTCAGGTTCATGAGCGAGAACATGATGGAAAATGTATTGTATATGTATGTATAAGAGCTGGGGGGTTTTTATAGGCTTAAATGATCACCTGCATGGTCAAATGTACAACATTTCACACATATTTCGTGGCAGTAACATGAGTAATGTTTGTTGTTTTGTCACTGTGTACAGTTACTGTGCACGCAGTCGATCGTTGTGTCTGTTGGCACCTGGAGCCACAGCGGAGTCTTTGTCCTCCAGTGTTTAACAGTCACAAACGTACCTGTCCGCTTGACTGATGTGTTATTGACTCCAGCAACAGAAACGCTGTTATCTGCTGCCCGTCAAGTCCTGACAGCAGCTCCTCCCATCGGCACACTCACTCACACTTCATCCTCACGCTGCTGAACCCATTAATCCTACTTCCTTCTTTCACCATTAGTCACCAAAACTGGTTTGTGACATGTTTTTTTTTTTCGGGAAGCAGAGGTCTCAGCAGCTGACTGTGACCCAGACCTAGTAACCCAGAGAAACCCCTCCCCACTTCCCTCCCAGTGTGACGTAAGAGCTTTAGTATCACAAGGAACTGGATGTGGATTCTGCTCACACAGACGGGACGGGTTGTGGTTGTGGTGCACCGTTTTGCCCACGTGATTTTCTTGTGTTTTCCTACTCGCACGTGCGCTTGCAGCAATGACTGCCAGTGGTAGCAGTGCTCCTGCTGTATTAACCTGTTCCCAGAGAGAATAAACAAGCCCGGGTCTGTCAGTGACACTGTGGAGGTGACTGACAGAGAAGTTACAGACCGACTTATCCTGTCATCATCATAAACTCAAAATACACTACAGATATGAAAAAAGAGTAAAATAACAACAAAACAAACACGCAACACAATTGATAATAAATTGATAATAAATAATAAAAATCCATAAAATGCATTGCATTGTGGGATTGTTAGCAGAAAGTAGTGCATACGCCATGTGCACTACTTTTTCAGTCCATTGTGGAGCGTTTGAGGACACTATGTAGTGGATACACATACACACTCAGAATTCAGACACTCAAATAAAAATGACGGCAGATTCAAAGTAAATAGGGAATAAATAAAAGCCGATATCTGTGGTATCTTCAGCCAAAAAGAAAGATTACACTTTCCATCTTTCCCACTGTAATAACTTTCATACAGTCACTCTAAAGTTTACCCACTTCTTTCCAAGATTTATTCTATTAATAGAGCTCTCACAACAGACTGGACATTAAAAAAAGAGCCGTCATCACAGACTAATGGATGAGGAAGTGACAGAGCACCAGTGGGGAGATCTGAACCTGTTGACACTGCATAGATATCATGAGTTGTCCTTGATTCGTCGTGACCACAGCGAGTCTGCTGAGCTAGACACAAGCTGAGCTGGTTCGTTTGTGTTTCCCTTCCTCTCCTCTCCGCTCCCTCTAACTGGGCCAAAGGTCACCCGTCTAACCCCCGCTGCCGTCAGTCAGACGTCTCCTGTAAAGTGTCATAACTGGATTCATGCGGTCGACTGGCGCTCCAGAGAAACAGTGGATGAACTGTTGTTTTGGATGTGGGCGTAGTGATTTCGGTAGCTCACCTTTTGTCCAATTAATGCGGGGAGTGACGTCCGTGCGGGGTGAGAGGGTTCAACCATCGAACTAACAAGCTGTACCCCTGTGGTGAACACGCACAGTGATGGAGGGTGGACGGACAGATGAGGACAATGAGAGAGGGAACGCTCAGTGCAGCTGTGCAGCTTATCACACATAATAATATTTACACCCTAATTTTAAACTCCCTTCGCCCTCTGAATGATTCACTCACTGCGTTCCTCCCCTCCATGTTAAAACTATCTTCTCCAGATGGCATCCGTTAAACATCACATCGACATCGGTGATAAATCTCGGAGCCACATGTTGCTCTTGTGCTCTGTGTTGCCGTTTTTTTTTTTTGGGGGGCTTTGTTTTTGACTTCCTGAAGAGGGCTGTTTACAGTTTGAAGAACAACGTGTGCTCTTGTCTCGGGTTGAGCTTCATTATGCAAGACAACTCTCTGGCTGCTGCTCTGTCTCTGCACTGCTTCAAACCCTGGAACAAAAACAGTGTGAGAAACCCCCCCGCAGCAGGCAGCAGCGCTGCTGCACTCGCTGTGGCCATAAGCCTATCAATAACCTCTAATGTAGAGCAGCAGCGTGAAGCATTTTCCTGCATGTGTGCAAAAGTGATCTTCTGTAGGTTTTTAGTGGATTGAATAAAGAGGAAAATGTGACAATATTAGCGTGCAAGCTAACGCTCTGTCCACAGAGCAATTACAGAAAAACAGTAAATGCTAAAACAAAGTTAAACAGCTGCATGAACACAAAAAGACTCTGTTTATTGAATTAAGCAAACGTGTGTTTTTTTGCTCATGCATTAAACTTTGAATTTGTAGGAGAATGAACTTGTTGTCTGAATGCTGCAGCCCGGCGTGCAGAGCCTGTGCCACTTTATTCTGGTGGCAGCGGGTTGACACACTTGAGGAGGAGTTTTTCTCTCTACTCCCACAGTGAAATCTGAGGAGCTCATGACCAGTCTGTGCTTCTGCTGGAAAGTGGATAATTGATTTTTCTCTTTCAGGCCTCGGGCTAATAGTGTTTCACGATGATTTAAATCATATTCAGACGTCATAAAGAGGTCGAGATTACGACGTGTTCTCGGGGAATCTGTAAACATCATGTGTTTGTGTGTGTGGCACTAATGCCACAGAACACCAGCCCCTCTGCAAATAGGACATGTTCTGCTACATAATATCTGACATTATGATCATGTTTCTTTGTTTTTACCTCATTTAATTCATTTTATTCAGTCTCTGTTTGTTGTTTTTGAGCCGCATCAAATGTTTTACTGACTGTTTAGCATTGGAACGTGTCATTGTTGTTATTATCGTTATCATTATAGTTTTACTGTTGTTAGTTTTTGTTGTTATTTTCTTGTTCCGGATTGTACGGTGGCCCTGAGCGCTCACAACAGACAGAACACAAGAAAATTCAGAATACATCTTCATCAGTTTGACAACACATGTGCTTTGTGACTTTTGAAGTTAAAAGCCTTGAACACTTGAAGTGTGTGTATCATAATACATCCATGCAATCCCTGGAAACATTCCTGATTATTTACAGCACACGTGTTGTTTTGTCCGTTTGCATGTGTTTTCTTTAAGTTGCAGTGTGTTGAACTCTAAGGGCCACCGTACTTTTGTCTTTGATTTTAATTCACATTATTGTTTTGCATTATGACGTCATGTTTACTTGAGTGGCTAATGGGCATCCAAATAAATAAAAGGTCATAACCTTATTTGTTTCCTGCTTCTGTCTCCACAGCTCCCCAGCATGTTTGGAGACCTGAGGTCGACCTTCATCGCCCTGATGATTGGATCCTACGCCTCCTCTGCCGTCACCTTCCCCGGCATTAAGGTAACGTTAATTTAGAGTCATTCACTTCAGCTAATTCTTCATTTACCCCCAAAAGATTCATTCATCCGTCCTCATCCTCCTCGAACATGAAGTCAGAAAGAATTACGCTGCTATAACAGCATGTGTCGCTGATTCTTCATTGTGATGTATTGTGTTTGGGTGCCGCCTCCCCGCCTGCAGGTGATCTATGACCTGGGTGCCACCTTCATCTCCATCCTGGTGGTCTGGGCCGGCTGCGCCTGCCTCGTCTTCTTCAACTGCTTCGTCAACTGGCCCCTGGAGCCCTTCCCCGGCCCGGAAGACATGGATTTCACGTAAGATAAACAGACACGCGCTCGTCCTTGCATATAAACGTTTGCGAGGCCTCTAGCTATCATTGCTAAGCAGCTATTGTAATGCTGTTAGCTAACCTCAGATTATACTTCCTGCAAATGGATTCTTGACTGAGCCAAGGCAGCCTGCATTCTCCACAGAGATCACCGCGTTACCACACACACACATGTACACACTCATGTGCAGTAAATCCCAGTGTAATGCAGCAGAGGCCAAGTGAGCCCTAAAGACAGGAAAGACCATAAAGCCAGACGATCAGTCGGCTTTGCTCTCATTCACCTGGATCTTTTCCTCTCTGTCCGCTGACATTATCTCCCTCCCTCATGTTTTCCTCTTCCTGTTTTCATACATGACGTCTGCGTCTTCTTCCTCAGGGTGAAGATCAAGTTCAGCTGGCTGGGCTTCGACCACAAGATCACGGGGAAGCAGTTTTACCGGCAGGTGACCACTGTGGGGCGCCGCCTCAGTGTGGGCAACTCCATCAAGCAGCAGCACCAGCCGACCAAAGACCTGGCCACGCAGGAGGCCAGCAAGCTGTGCCTGTCCACCGTCGACCTGGAGGTCAAGTGCAAGGGCCAGGAGGAGAGTAAGTCCTGAAACATGTTCCCGTAATGTTCGGAGCCTGTAGTGAGGTGCTAGTGAAAGTAAAGCACATTCACAGCTTCTCTCAGTATCCCCAACATGCTGCTGAGAGAGTGTCACTGACATCTGAGTCTGTGAGAGAGAGGAAATCCAAATGGCGAAACAGATCTTAAAAAAAACACATAAAATCAACAGAAGTGTCTCTTGTGCTCAAACGATTCAGTCTTCAGCAAAAGGCAGTCCCACTATTTGTTGTCTCCCCTTATGCCAGCTTATGAATATTCATCCGAGCGTCTCGAGTCAGTCTGCCGCTCGGGTCGGTGTTGTGAATGAACTGAGCGGCAGAGCTGGCGGCCCGTGTGCCAGGTCCGTCTGAAAGCCCCGTGACGGACAAAAAGCTTTCCAGACAACAGAAGCAGAATAACATGAGGAGCTGTTATCATCACAGTTTGATTCAACACACAGCCCGATGCAAAGCCGACACAAAATGGCTGTAAAACATTATTGTATGTTGTATAAGATACAGATACAATAAGAAGGACGTTGTGTGGACAAAACAGGAGGTTATGAAGTACTAGATACATTATGCTGCACTGTTGAGGGACTGAGTGGAGCGTGTTATGTGAAGGTTGTAACTCGTAACGACTAATCCACAAAGAATCCTGACTCTACGTTAACGCTTTGGCCTCTTTTCATGCATACCTTCTGTTTCTGGAAAACTAAACTCTCATTAACCTAATTCCCAGCTGCAACAGGCAGCTGTTTTATATGGGGAACAAAAACAACTGATGAACACAGTGTAAGTAACGTGCACAGGACAGGACAGCAGATAGTTAGCGGCTCGTTGGTGAACATGAAAATCAATTATCTTCATTCTTTCTCACGTTTAAAGATTTTGAGTCTAAAGAAGAGACGATTTAAAAGATGAGTTTTATTTTGTGTAACTCGAACATTCAAACTCCCACATTCACATGGAAAATACAGCGGACCTCAGTGTCGTGAACAGTCTTCCTCTCAGGGAACTGTTGCGTGTAAATCAGTTTAACATGTGGTTGGAAAGTCAGCAGCTTCACCTCTTCCTCTTAGCGGTGAGCAACACAGAACCTCAGGGTCTGACCTACATCTACACAACTACCCCTTACATCCCTGTGGTGCCCCTAAATTACCCCTTTACCTCTGCCCTACATCCCTGCTGGGCTAACCTCTGTTACCCCTACACCTCCAGCCCTCCTCGGGCCGTCCTGGCTCTCACACCGTGGCCTGGTAGTAGTGGTGGGGTGGGGGGGTGTCTCGGCCTCTTTTGTACCAAATGGACCGTGGAATCGGTTCGGACCCCGTTCTTAGAAAATCTGCCCAGCAGGTGTGTGGTATGTCGGTGGGGAGCTGTAGAGGAGCATTGTTGTGGAGTGAAGTATCAGCCAGTGCAAGTGTGTGTGTGTGTGTGTGTGTGTGTGTGTGTGTGTGTGTGTGTGTGTGTGTGTGCGTGTGTGTGTGTGTTTGGAGTGCAGTCAGGATGCTCATGGTTGGTTTCATAACAGCTGGACATGTTCCGTCTGTCAGGATCTTTAAAGAGGTCCATATTACACACTCGCACACAAACCCGCTCCCCTGCTCCTTTTGCTCTAATTTGATGGAAGCTGTGAACGAATCAGTTTATTTTCTTATTACTTTATTTATTTATTTATTTATTTTATCACCAATAAAACACAAATGTTGCAGCTGCACTGACTCAGCAGAGCCACAGTGAAGTTGTGAAACTAGATTTTCAGGCAGCACTGAAGACATATATATTTTGTGTCTCTAATAACTCGCCATCTTTTTGTGCATTTTAAAACTGATGGTGTTTTATGGTGCTACGGCGACTAGCAGCTTGATCAGTGCATTAGTAACTCTGCTTTATGCTACGCTAATCAGCAAATGTTAGCATGCTGACACGCTAAGCTAAAATGGTGCTCATTGTACCTGCTAAACATCAACATGCTAACACTGTTACGATGAGCTTGTTAGCATGGTGGCGTTAGCATTCAGATAGCATAAGTCCAGCATTGGCAGAAATACAGATGTGTTGTTAATGTTAATGCACATTTTTTTCTTATATCATGATCTGATTGTAATAATTCTGAACCAATCTGTGGGTAGAGCTGCTTATTACACATTATAATGCCTCACAAGCATTACCTGTTACCTGTTACCAAACAATCCCCTTAATTAAGCCTCTGGTGGATACCTGTCGTTCTGGGTAATAAACTCATATCCTCCGTCTGTGCACCCACATTAATTGGTTTGTCCAGCGCGTTGCCAGATGGGCAGTTGAGTCCATTTTCCATTGGTATTCACATCTTTGATTAATGATCAACTTTTTACCCAGAATCCACCTTTCTTTTGAGCCCCCCCACCCCCACCTGCCCGCCGCAAAGCCTCTTGTGCACGTTAAGACGTGTTGCCGTGGCACCCGAGGGCTGGTGGGAATATTCAGATGACAATCTCTTCACTCCACCCTGACAGAGGGACATGGGTGTAGTTTCCCGTCATGTAAAAAAGGGTTTAGATAGAGAGAAAATGCAGGATTAGAGGCAAGTTTGGACTTGTCTGTATTGTGCATGAAAGTTCACCGAGTATTGTGTTGCCTCACTGATGTTTTTCTGACTCTGAGGCAACATCTGTCCCATCATTTCACACTGAAATTCTACTTAAATGTCTCTTTATGGAAGTGCAGTGGAGTTCCCCTTTAAAACTTTATCTGTTACATGTTGTCCAGCAGCGAGGTTCATATTTTATGGTAATAGGAGATGCCTATTGTTCACCCAGAAAATAAAATGGATAGAAACCAATGTTTAAATCTGATATTTCTGCAGCCTCTTTTATCTTTCCGGGGAAATCACAGACATCTTTGAGCTCATGAAAATACCTTTTAATATACAACCTGCTGCCAGATAACAGGTTGAAAAGGAACTGCAGTTTTCCCCTAATGTTTGCAAAGGGAAAATTATGAAACTAATGTGCAGAGTGCTTAATGTTGCATATGGAGCTCGGTAACTTTTTGAGTGTTTGGCGAAAATTCTATAAAACAACAATTCATGCAGCTCTGTGCAGGAAAAAACCTCCTAATCGACGTAAACAACACTGTTCTGAATCATATCTGTGATAATCCATAATAAGTCGCTGTCTGTCTGTTTCTGTTTCGTATATGAACAGACTGATTTGATCTTGCCCCGACTCTAACGACTTCTTCTGTCTCATTTCCTCTGCAGCTCAGTCCTTCATGAAAAGTATCTTCAGTCCCATCTTCTTGCTGAGCCTCATCACCATGTGCGTGACCCAGCTGCGCCTCATCTTCTACATGGGAGCCATGAACACCATCTTGGAGTCCCTGACGGAGGGAGACCTGAGCACAGGTGTGTAGAGGATGGACTCTGTGAATGTTTATCCTTTAACATCCGACATGTAACCGTGCTGCAGGGAGTGTGTTTACGTCTTCTTCTCTCTGCTCTCTGACGGACACCTAACAATCCTCCCTCTGCTGCTTTCTGCTCAGCTGAACCGCCCCAACATGGCTCGTTGTTAACTCGGCTCCATCTTTCCTTTTCCGTTCCTCTCTCTCTGTCGCTCTCTCTTCTCTTTTCCTGTCATGCTGGCTTCCTGCTGCTGTTGCAGTGGAGAGGATGCAAGTGGGTAAGAGACCTCAGGCCAAAGTCACAAAGATTTAACCACCTACACTCCTCACCTTCTCTCCTCAGCTGCTTTATCTGTCTTTGTGAGAGCATGAAGTTTGAATAAAGTGTGTGGTCGCGACCTGAAAAAAAGCCCTTTGACGTTCACAAACTGTCTTCCTGTCAGTGTGTTTGCTTGTGCGTTTCCCTCTGAACTCTTCACACCATTCATTTCACCTTCAAAAGCTTCAAAATACAGCATTAAAAAGAACAGGACAATAACTCCATCTGTACTCTCGCCTGTCTCCCAGTGAGCGTTTACACGTCCATCTTTGGCGTGCTCCAGCTTTTGTGTCTGGTCACCTCTCCCGTGATCGGCTACGTCATGGACTGGAGGCTCAAAGACTGCGAGGACGAGAATGACAAGAGCGTCAAGAGGTGAGGGTGCACTCGTAAACACACACAGAAAAAGAAAAAGAAAAAGCAGCTGATGGAAAAACAGAAAGAAAAAAAAAAGTCTGACTCTATTTTATTCTGTTGTGTTCTGTTAGGGAGCCCGGTCAGCCCCGTCGCCCCGACAAACAGATCCAGAAGATCGTCAACGCCACCAGAGCCTTCATTTTCACCAACCTGCTCCTGGTTGGCTTTGGAATCACCTGCATCATCCCCAACCTGCACCTCCAGGTAAACAAAGAAAACGACTTTATTTCTGTTCAACTTTGCTTTTTTT
>NW_019525427.1:848333-926989 GCF_002814215.2 Seriola lalandi dorsalis | reverse complement strand
GGGGGGGGGTGCACATTTCCAAGCACGTGCCGCTGTAGCCCCGAGTGAGTCTCTTCACAGAAAGCGTTAACACTGCAGAGACTGGGAGATGTACATGATGTTCAGACGGGAGACATTCACATGGCAATGCAGCTACACTGAGATTTCTAAGTGCTCCGGTGACACCTGCTGGACGAAAGAGTCATAGCATGTTATTTACTGGTGCTGAATCTCATTTACCAAAGATGAAAGCCATTTCTCACTGAGGACAGAGCAGCTGCCAACTGACCCGGTACATAATGAAAGATATGTGTATTTTTAAATGTTCTGTTTTCTCCTCCTCTTCAGATTCTGTCCTTCATCCTGCACACCGTCGTCAGAGGCTTCATCCACTCCGCAGTCGGAGGCCTCTATGCTGCTGTGTAAGTGTAAAGTGTAATGGCATAATTAATACACAATGATACAGCATAACACCATGAATAGAATATATTGACTAGAAAGACTACATGAGCATTGCACCGTAATGTGACTGTGGAACATCTCATGTAAGAGCCTTTTTCACCACATGTGAAGGGGGTTGAAGGGGTTGATGTTGATCTCGGAGAACTATTTCTTTACGGAGCTTCTTTGTGATGTCATATTGAAACAGGAAGGGGGTCTTTCCCATACTTCTCCCCACAAAGTTAAAGGTTCAGTCTTCTCAAAAAAGATCATGTTACGTTTGAAAGAAGAGACACGTTCTCTTCCTCTCACAAATGAGAGTTGAGTTTTAGCATTATCCCATAATTCTCACTGTTGAGCCAAATATAATATATATACATATATTGAATTGTACATACATGTAAAAAATTGAGACCTATTAGACATTGGAACAATTTCATATAATGAAATATATATCTAGCCCATACAAATATGTATGTTTATGTATGTGTGCTTATGTTGTAGACATATGTACATCCATCTTTAACCTTGTCAATAAATGTGATATTATATATGTAAATATAAAGGATCATCATTTTAAGACACTTGCACATATAAATGAACAATATATCGTTAATATATGAGATCACAACATGTTGATCATATAGATATTTTTATTATATATACATATACAAATTTAATGATTCATATATGTTATAAACTTCCATCTTCATATATTCAGAAGATGTAAATGTGATAATAATATACCCCATTATATTATTATATATATTACATAACCTTTAGCTCACGTAGAAGTCGACGTTCATATATTTTTCTATCCAAAAGCTCAAGTACGTCCTCAGTGTAGTGATGACACCTGTGTGACTTTACCATCTGAAACATGCTGTTTGTCCCCCGCAGGTACCCGTCCTCTCAGTTTGGCAGCCTGACAGGGATGCAGTCTCTGATCAGCGCTCTGTTCGCCCTGCTGCAGCAGCCTCTCTTCATGGCCATGGTGGGACCCCTGGAAGGAGACCCTCTCTGGGTACGATGTCACAAATACCTGGTTATTTATTTATATATTGATTTATTGAACAATTTGAGAGTTTTAGTCAAAGGCTCACGTCGTGAATGTCGGTTGACCCTCAGGTGAACGTGGGCCTGTTGGTGGTGAGCATGCTGGGATTCTGCCTGCCCCTCTACCTGCTGTGCCACAGCCGTTACCTCCAGCGCCTCAAAGACGAGCAAGACGAGGATCCCAAGATCTACGTCCAGATCAACAACGGTAGCAAGCCCGAGGCCTTCGTCTAGAGCCGGAGAGAGAGAGAGAGAGAGAGAGAGAGAGAGAGAGCGGAGAATTCAACACCAAAAAAGAGAGAAGAAGAAGAAGAGAAGGAGGGGAGAGCGGTGGAGGTCAACTGCCTGTGTGAGACTCATGATGAATACATTCACTCTGTCCTCCAACGCCTCTCTCAGTTTGTCTGATGACTCACAAATCCCTTACATTCCCCACACACACACACACACACACACACACACACACACACACACACTACAACACACACACCCTCCATTACGCTGCCATATTGCCGCTTGGCCAAACATGACTGTGACACCCAGTTTCACCCTCCTTCATCCGTTGAGTATACACAGTGAGACAAACATACACATCCTCTCCACCCCCCACCCCCCCAATGTGTGGGGGCTCACCACACCCCTCACCCCTCCCTTGGACTGCATCTCTGGAAACGAGGAGAAAACAGAATAAATGGGAGAAAGAAGAAGAAGAAGAAAAAATGATTGGGGACTTTTTTTTTTTTTTTTATTTCTACCCAAGTGACTCTTCTTCTTCACTCTTTTCATTTTTTTTTTTATTTCACACTGTTACATGTGCCACTGACAGTCGACTGGTTTAGCCTCCGCCAGTCTTACTTAAAAACCACAGAAGAAGAAGATGGAGAAGAAGATGTAAAGTGAGGAGACAAATTCTCTGTGACAGTATTGTGCATCTAAGACACATGACTTTTACCACCTTACAAGAACTGGTGCGTTGCCAACACACGGTAACCATGGAGTAACTATGGAGTTACCGTGACGACCTTTACATTCTAATTGGCCCAGGTTTGTCTCTACACTCTCATCCCTCTTAGACAGCCGCACAAGTGGCATCTTAGGTCCCGACACGCCTCCGCTTCCTCTCGTGCTCGAGGGCATTACCTGAGTCAGACTCCACAGACTAGCAGCAGCAGTATTGGTAGCAGCTGGGATCAAAACACACACGGTCAGGTGATGCACGTGACGCACAGATCAGTGAGGAGGAAACACGCCAGAGGTAATGCAGTGTGACAAAGTGCTCTCTGGTGTTTGATAAACTACACTGCATGATGCCAGTGATGCCAGCGCTGGTCCTATATTAACAGTTTCACTCAGTCACTAGCGCAGGAAGACACTCAACTCGCCATGTCGGTCTGGTTTTTGAATTCCTCGTGTACCGTTTGTTGTTTGTTTTTGTTTTTTTTCAAATGTATTTATTGCAATATGATCACAAGATGTGCTGTTCAAACTTTTTACCCCCCTGTACCTGATCTGTGGAGGAGGCCGTGTGTTTAGAGTAGGTAGACGGGGACGAAGATGTTAGATGTAGTGTGCCACACACACACACACACACACACACAAACACACACACACACACACATGCACGTGTTTTGCAGTTTGGGTTCGTCGTAGCAATAAGTGCTTCTGTTGGGTGCTGGGCAACACGCTGACACACAATCACACACAGACAGGTAAATATAAATGTACATTTTATGGACTGTATTGATAAAAAAAAAATCACAAAGGGTGCTAGTTAATTACAGAAATGTGTTAATTTTTTTTGTGTATTTTGCTTTAAAGGGGCAGTTGAAGTCATTTTTAACACAAACAAAACAACAAATCGCCATTGATTTACTAACAAGACCTGCTTCTTCAGTGGATTTCCAAAGAACCAATCAAGCTACCATTTCAAACGACTACTTTGCTCCTTTGTTTCTTATCAGTTTTGTGTTGTAATTCTGCACCGTAACGCAGCAGCAGCAGCTCTGGGAAACTTGAACTCACCTCTTACAGACATAAAGGGACATTAGCTTGAAGGTAGCAGGCTGATAAAAAGACACGTTCCTCCAGCTTCTGAGAAACAACACAGACGACAGAGAGTCTTTGTCTTTGAAAGAAAACGACCCAGAGCAGAAGAAGCGTGGAGTGTGTAAACAGCGATACAGGGAGATAGTAATTGCGATTTGACTCAGTCTGCTGTCTTCAAACGCCATAGAGTGAAGCTCCTCGGATATTTTTTAACTCGCAGAGGCATTTCCAAAGACAGCCATGACCCTCAGAGTGCCTCTCTATGTGTACAGATGATGGGAGGAGTGGATTCAGGCAGGATGTGGCACACCCAGTCCCTCTCTCCCTCCCTCCCTCCCTCCCTCCATCTATCTATCTATCTATCTATCTGTTGCTTTCATCCACCCATCGTCCCACAAACACGCCTTGAAGTGTTTACTGACGACAGAGCTGAGAGACGAGCCTCTGCCACCAACCAGAGGCGCCCAGTGAATGACTCAAGTGAGAAATGAATGGCACGTGATGCACTTTAGACTCTAAAATGGACCTCAGTCATGTATTTCTGAATGGCCTGCCCCCCCTCCCCCTCCCACTGTATCGTACACGCAGTGCATGGCTGCTTAGTGGTGCATGATGCAGAGAATGTATACTCGGAGCTTCAGATGTAGATTTGTAATTCAGAACATGGGAAACGGAAAGATGCTGTTATTTTTTTATACTAAAAACTATTGCTTCACATGTTCATTATGTTGCCTTTATGTGCACGGACAGTGTGGCAGAGTCTTGTCTCTCAGTTCAGGAACTTGTGTGGACGTACGTTTATCAGAGCTGCACATTCATCCTCATTAAACTGCATGAGTTTTATTATCTGTAGACGATCAGAGAGAAATGTATGGAGGAAAATAAGCGCCCAAATTCAACTGTACAAAGAACTTTGGTAAAGTGGGAAAAAAAATGTGCTTTTGTAATGAAACTAAATTCACATTTGTACATTTCTATGCTTCTCAGTTTGAATGTTTTCACAGGAAAATGAAATGATGCAGAAGAAAGTAATGAATCTCCACACAATGCCAGAACTACATTTATTAAAGGTGTAAACTTTGGGTGAACATTGAAATCAAATGAATGGGATTTTCAGTAAACATACATAGATAGTATGCAGGAATTTGTTATATTCTTTTTTATGTCTTCTTCATGTCTTTTTCTTTATTACTTTTGTATTTCTTTATTTAAAAAATGACATTTTCGTATCTCTAAAGTACAAAGAAAAATCTAATTTTTGGTGGCAGCGGAGACAGTGATAACTCAGATATCCTTCTCCCCCAGAACAGATTAAAATCTTTTTTATTTGTCAATCTTTATTAGTACATTGCAGATACAAACCTACACAGAGACAGGGATCCGTTTGTATTTTTATTGTGGGGAATAATTCTTATATCTTCAAATGCACGACACAGACGCAAAGATCTGTGTTGTTGTTGTGTCGACTCTAAACACCAGTTTTGTACTTGAGAGATGAAACAACATGAATCTTTATTTAGAAAATGTACGGATGTGAATTTGCTGTGCTGTTTACATGAAACTTTATTTACGTTTGTCATTCCAATAAAACAAATATCAATAATTATGGCACTAGTTTTCCTCCATACAGGACCTCTGCGCTCTCGTATCTCGGCTTTGTGACAGGCAGGTTCAGATGTTCTCTGACGCAGTATTTAACTATGAATGTGGGTGATGATGGACATTGATTTTTCATTTGCTTGGTAACCCATCGTGAACTCGCTCTGTGGCTCAACATGAAATCAGCCAATATACAGTCAGTTTGTCCTAAACCACAAACCTCTGTAGATTTAAATGACACGTTGTGACGATGACGCCTGGGTGAACGAGTGATGAGTTATCAGGGGAAATCTTCACTCCCTGAAAAACGGGGAAAAAAAACTAATCAGCACTTTCCTTCACTGCCGTACCTTAAACGCCTCACCCTGTCCTCAATGCCATCACCTTCCTGGTCCCTTGGATTGGGATTCTACATTACAGTGGTTTGGTTTATTGATTGATGTATTGATGAATTGTTTATTCTCTGAAGATGAATCCTAGCGTGTTTGGTTGTGGGTGTTTTTATGGCTGTGTGATTTAGCTGAAACACTGACGCCCCCCCCCCCCCCCCCCCCCCCCGGCATGTATTTTTTGTATCTTTTGCCGACCATGTTTCCGTTTATTTTCGTTGTCTTTCATTCTACTTTTCTTTTTTTTTTCCTCTGATGTTTACGAGAATGTGTATTTTTCATGGTCTTTATATTGTATATTTGGTTTTTCTTTTGTCTTGTACCACAGTATAGCCATTTGTCACTGACATCCATTTCAAGTCATGCTGTTTCAACTGAAAGGAAAAAAAACAAAAAACAGATCAATATATGAAGCAAAATAAACACAATAATTTGTATAAATGTGTCTTGTTGTTTCTAATGATCACCACACGGGACATTACTCCTTCAGAGCAGCAGGGGTCAGACTCTCACTCTAATACTTGGACTTTATCTGGAGTCAAACAGATTGGAAATATCAGCTGGATACATGCAAAAGGAAAGTGGTCTCAGACTTTACGACCCCACTTTAGGTGAAACCTGTTGGGCAACATCAACCACACAGTTTCCTCAGTGTTGTGTTAATCACAGAGGAACATCCTGAGTGGAAATAAACTGTCTGATTCGTCTGAAATAAACAGGTTGAGCCAGAGTCGGCGGTTTCTCCCTCTACTGGTCTGACCACAGTCGGGCGTTGACGTGCACACACACACACACACACACACACACACACACACACAGCAGGGTACTCCACCCTCTGGGAAGAAAAGGAGCCATGCACTATCCTTGTGCACCAGCTGATGGTCACTGAGCTGTAATCATCGACACAGTGAACTTCACAACACGCATCGTAACCTGTAACCTCATGTATGACTATGTGACGCCACATACTGTTTAATCATGTGTTGGACTCATTAGGATCCACTCTGCAAATAACATGTGATTCTTTCTATTTTATACCAAAACAGACACATGTCAATGCTGAGACTACTGCTGCTTAAAGTGGCACTACCACCTATTGTTCTTCCAGTATAGAATAGAATAGAATAGAATAGAAAGCTTCTATTGTCATTGTACGAAATTAGGAGTGCTACTTCTGATCAGTGGAAACAGAAACACAAGTTAAGATAGACAGAAGGGCACAAAAAGAATATTGCACTTAAAATATAATAAATACTATAATAGTATATATAATATAATAGTATATAAGACAAAGAAACGCCTGGACATAGTTTTATATTTTTGCCAATTCTCAGCTTATTCTTTCAGTCAGCATCAAGTTTTATACATCATATGATTCAGGAGAACCTACACTTCCTTCATGGTGCAATGTAAAGTCACCATCATGCATTATCTTTGTGTAAGCACACAATATTTGAACAAACAAACAAAAAAAACCCCAATGAAAAAGCTTGTGTTTTGTTGAATTACTCCATAGTCAACCAGGGAATTTATTTTCTTTAATGTGAAAAGTTGTATTTAGGTGTTTTGGAGCTCCATGTGAAGTTTTGTGCAAATAAACTTTGGTGTGTGGTATAGTATGATATAGTATAGTATATAGAATAGTATAGTGTAGTATAGTATAGTATATAGTATATAGTATAGTGTAGTATAGTATATAGTATAGTACAGTACAGTATAGTATAGAATAGTATAGTATAGTATATGGTATACTATGATATAATATAGTACAGTTTAGTATATAGAATAGTATAGTGTTGTATAATATATAGTACAGCACAGTATAGTATAGTATATAGTATATAGTATAGTGTAGTATAGTATATAGTATATAGTATATAGAATAGTATAGTGTAGTATAGTATATAGTATATAGTACAGTATAGTATAGTATAGTAGTAGAACTGGAAGGTCTAGAGCTGTAAGACAGTAATAAAAAGCACTATCAGTAGCTTCTGTCATGCACATAAAGTCATAATTACAACCTAACGTTCATGCTTGATAATTGCTTACCAACTGCACGTGAACGTCACATCTAGTTACCTGAAACTAAAGGTGGGTGTCTCCTCCTCTTTCTTTTTCCGCGCCCCTTCGCTCCAGCTCTCTCACGACATCTTCCAGGAAGAAAACCCGAGGACAGGAGCGGCAGGCGAGTTGAATGAACGGCTCCTTGTCCGCTTTGACTTAAAGTAAAAAAAAAAAAAAAAAAAAAACTTTTCCTGGAGGTTTCAACTTTGTCACAAGCTCGTGTTCAGACGGAGGAGCAGTCAACATGCTGATTAAAGAGTTGTGAGTATTAAAACTTTGTGAAACGGAGCCGTTCCTTCTTTATATCAGGTAGAAGACACAGACGGACACTCCGACTGCTGCCAACCTTATCAGACTTTTGTCAAATTATTAACTACATTAGAAAATGAGGCCTGGATCATGTGACCGTCGGATATGAAGCTGAACTGCGTTGTTTGATCTCCGGTGTGGAACTCACAGAACTCCTTTTAAAATTAACACAATTTAAAGTTTATTTGGTTATTAGTAAAAGTTTCTACATGTTATAATTTGAAGTAAATATTTGTTTGGATTACTATGAGAATGAGAGTCATTTCGGCATAAATGAATTTAACTTTATATTTAGAATAGCGGCGTAATTCAACCAAACCTTCAGGTTGAAGCTGCTAACCCGCTGACATTACACTGTAATTTGGTATGAAGGGGAAAGCTGTGGTTGCAGCCAGGCAACTGTCAAAGTCTAATTTCCATTGACTTCATTTATTCTTTGAAATATTGATTTAAGGCACAGTAGAAAATTAATCTCAAGTGATTAGAAAAGATATTAATTCATCAAGTATTTCATGATGAATTTATTAGGAAGACAGTCTTAAGTAGGAAAATGTTTGGGGTTCTCGATCCTGGCAAATAACATGACTTATGGGAGTTAAATCAGTCACAAACCTGCCTCAAAAAGCTTGACTGAAGGAAGTGAATGAATGAATTTCCCTTTATTTCTACCTTCTTGTAACTCCTGAGCCAGGCGGGTTTATGACTGTCATGTCATATGCACATCATCACTGGAAAATCATCCAGTAGCTGGCTGTCATATGATCATGGTGCAAAGTGCATGAAAAGACTCAGCCATGATAAATTACAATGCTGAGGGAGGGTTGTCCCGGGCCTCAAAAATCCTGGCTGTAACATGAAATTAATTTTTTTTTAAGTGAGACAGACAGTGCGAACTGTGGAGGGTTAACGTGCTGCACATCCTTTTTCATCACACCGGCCATAAAGTTCATGCTTGGAGGGCTCCTCTTCCACTCTGATCTGTTCTAATGAAATATTCAGGCCCTGCTAGACTGGCAACAGGTGGCGATTAATTGCCTATTGTATCAACTCACACAAGAGAAGGACACACACACACACACACACACACACACACACACACACACACGCGCAGCGTTTCCACCAGAAGTTCCAGGCTTGTTTGTTTGTTCTTTCGCAGAGTCAGTCTTGATTACAGTTTTTTATCGTTTGTTCTTCCTCTTTTTTTGGTTCCTGCAATAGTGGGACGCCAGCAGAGAACTAACTCTTCACACCACTTCCCGGTGTTGAACTGTTCAAAGCGGTTCTCTCTCCGCTTAAACTGCTGAGAGACATTAGTAGTTTCATTAGCTCCCCGTTGAAGCGTTTTGTCTGCCATGTCAAGATTGGCTTGGCCGTTACCTCTGCTGGCCAACTAACTGACACCAACTCTATTCTTGGTGATCCCTTTCCCCACAGAGGCGCTGCACTGTTGTGCTTTCCATGTCACATTAATTTAGAAGTCCTGCCTGTGTTGAAATCAAACCCACTCCCTGTGCATGAAGGCGCAGGCACAGGTGCTGGAATAGGACAAGACTCGCTGTCCCCCTCCCGCTTTCAGGTTTCATGGTAATAATAAAGTGTGATCATCTAATCTACGTACGTCGTTTAAGGTCTGCTAGGTAGATTCAGCCATCATGCTAAGCTAAGCTAAGCTAAGCTAAGCTAAGGTAACCAGCGGCACAGACGTGAGCTTGGTGTCAGTTGTCTCATCTGTCTCTGGGCATGAAAGTGAATAAGTGTTTTTCCCAAAATGTTGAACTATTCCTTTAAATTCCACCTTTTAGAAGCAGTTTTCAGATTAAATCAATCGCTGGTTCCTTCTGAATCCATATCGTTGGACATGTTATATAATCAGAAGGCCGATGTTGGCATGTTTACCTACGACAACATCTCCTTATTCTTACAGCTCGACAGCTGAACTCTGACTGTAGTGTTTTCTGTCTTATTACTTACCCTGATGCCTCCCTGTTCTCCCTCTCTCTCTCTCTCTTGCAGCCGAATTGTCCTGCCAGTGTCCGTGGAGGAGGTAAGGACTCATTTGTTTACTTTTGTGTTTACACGGACAGCACATGCCAATCGACATGACATTCCGGTTGCATCACATGTAAATCACATGTTGTCTTGGCGAACAATCCAGCGTTAAAACGTTTGATAAAGGCGTGTCAGGACTGTTGTACTCCACAGAATCACCACCTGCAGAGGGCTGTATTTTTCTGCTCACTGTGTATTAGAAAGGGAACTGAATAGAATAAAATAGAATATAATATAATAGAATAGAAAGCCTGTATTGCAACAAAATTAGGATTGCTACTCCTGATTGGTGCATGTAAGTTAAAACATATTACACACAATACATCACACAGTTTAAAAACAACCTAGTTTTGTGGAGACTGCTGTAACGAAACAGGAAGTGGACTGCTATTTAAGAGCATGATGTCATAACTATTCGCCTGTCCCGTTCAAACGTAGCTGCGAAACGATCTCAAGATGAAACAAAACGCCTGCTTCAATTATTATTATTTAGAAGATTTATAGGACGCAAATGGGTTTTTTTTTGTTGATAAAACGTTATTAATAGTTTTCTCTTAGTGACGTTTTCCCTCGCAGGAATGCTGTCTGAAAAGGCAGTCGATCAACATATTTCACCTATCGCCGCACATCTGTTCTCACCGCCTTTACGGACGATTATAGGCAGAACACTTAACTTACACTTAAGTGGCTGCCGCTCAGTACAGTATGTGCCCAGACGTGTGTTGTTGTTGTTGTTGTCGCCGCCTTTCGCCGCCTGTAGATGCCCTTGCAGTTTAAACACTCAGCTGTAGCTTCATATCAGGTGCAGAATGTATTTAGCTGTGTTTAATCTACCACACCACCGGCTGCTGCCATCTTATCACAAGAGCAGTTTCAGCCTCTTCACCTTTCCTCCTCATTAGATTTATGGGAGAATCACCATTTTTTTGTTCTTTTTAATTAGTATGTGAACACCTTCCTTTATTTTACCTAACGACCAGTGACTCAATCTACGCTTTAATCCAAATGTTCCATACAACACTGGACTCTTTGTTTCTGCATTGCTTCACTCAGAGCAGTAGCCAGTGTTTCACTAAGCCACATAATCACAGTTTGCTGAATGACGGGCTTTTCCTCTCTGATCCGTTTCAGCGTTAAATGTTTTCTGTTAGTTGAGTAACTAATTGTGACCATTAGAACAACTGGAGCTGGATTAAATCTGAGTGTAATCTGGGCATTTGATGATGCAAAGGTGTTTGGAGACGAGGTCGAGTGGGTTACCTTGTACAACTGGGCAGTTTGTAATGTAAGATATGTGATTACTCAGGTTTGCGTTGCTGTTACATTTCATCACATTCAAACCTTTTCTTGAGTGTAATATTTCACAGAGCTGAAAACTTGTTGATAACACAACAATTGAAATAGTAAAAGGAATAGTTGGACAATTTGGGAAACACTACTTCACTTTCTTCAGGCACAGTCAGGCTTCCTGTTTCCAGGCTTTATGCTAAGCTAAGTGAGGCTAGCCAGTCTCTGGTTGTAGCTACACATTAACTCCACATTAACATGATGGTGGTGTCGATCTCCTCATGTAACTAACAACTAAGTCACATTGAAGGAAAAAATTACAAAACTTTACAGGTTAAAGCTTCTCGAGTTTCAATATTTGCTGGTTTTCTGAGTCTTCCATGAGGAGGAATAGAATATTTAAAGGTTATATATATATATTTTATATATATTTATATTATTTATATTTATCTTTAACTGATTAAAAGTATTCCAGTGATTTTAGTGTCGTGCTTCCATAAAGTTAGGGGACTAACAAGAAACAATTATCGAAATCAAAGCATCAGTGTCCAGAATATCCTGACTTTAGTCCTTAGCATGAGATCCAACACTTCCCATAATGCAGTTTGATTGCATCTATAACCCGTCAAGTCTGAGAAATAGCCACATGTTCCAACCACCCAACTTTAAAGTAGGTGTTATGATAAAAAACTGAAGACATCATCAGGGTTAATTATTTTTAACCTGTTGAAGCGTCTCCACAGAGGAGATGATCCAGCTGTTTTCACAGATGCCGTAGTATTCATGCTCATCAAGAACAAAATTAGCTCATTAATAGATGGTAGAAGTAGTTGTTTGTTGCAGCGAGGGATTGAAAAATGATTTGATGCCTAAGGAGTAAATGAGCGTCAGTGAGCCAATCAGCGGGCAGCATGCTTGGACCAAGATCTAATAATGCTGGTGATTGGCTGTTTATTTACATGAACACGTTCGAGTGTGTTCGAGCTTAAAAATAAAACTAAAGTAAAACTAAATTTATACTGTAATGTGTTGTAATTTTCTTTTTGTTAAAATGGATTTCATAAAATTGGTATAGAAGTCAAGGCATCGGTGTCGCTACCAACAGCCCTGATTAATACAATACATTCACAGATCACAAATCATACATTTTAGGTAATGTAACAGCTCGTTCATTGAATTGTGTATTTTTTTGTTATAATATGTGATGGAATTACATATTTGAAATCCAAAGTATTCAGTTACTCTGCAGCTCTGTCTGCAAGAGGACACAAGTTTCAACAAGCAAACCCTTGGGAGGATGTTGTTGCTCGGGGCGAAGACATTTAGACGGTTATTCAAGTGCCACTGAAATGCAACATATTCTCTTTATAAGTAAATAAATAGAGCGTTCATTCTCAGTCCACACCTCGTCTTTTGACAATTGATGTGAATCAGCAGGTTCATGTTATTTTCTTTCTTCTGACAGACTTAGTTTCAACGTGTTCAGTCCGGTGTTGGGGACCACCTCCGTTCAGGTTCAGCCTGTTTGTTGTTTGCAGCTGAATGTCGTCTTCCCACCCCGGAGCTTGAGCTCAGTAAAAAAAATCTGTATTACGTCTGACTGTCCTTGACAATGAGAGGACCTACTGGTTAAACACGACAAGTCACATTCCTGACTTCCTACTCACAGTGGCAGGCCCAACATCCGCAGCTACCAAAATAGGTTGCTAGCCTGTAGCGGTGCTCTGTCTCCGGGGAGAAGAGGGTTTGGCTCTGTTCAAACGCAACAATTTTGTCTGGCTGAGCTGCAAATGGCAGAAGATGTGTCGATGTCAACTTTCACACAAATCCACAAAACATTTATTAATCTCACAGGGGCAATAAAAAACCTATCTAAGGCGAGCAGTGTTGAATAAAGCATCACAGGAACAGCTTACATGTGTCAAGGGTTCTTTTATGTGTGTTAAGTAGGAGTGTGCTGTCCAGGCTGACAGCACCAGTGATGTGAGTCACTCTTTCCAGTGTCACAACACTTTTGCCTGACTCAGGAAGGGCTTGAACTAAGGGGACTGGAGGAGGAAGAAGAAGAGGAAGAAAGGGGCAAAAAAGTCAAGAAAAAGCTTACTGTGCTAGTTTTTTTTTTTTTTCTTTTTCAATGCTGACATCTGTGTCTGAGAAAGGAAAACGGTTAACTCACGGCCACTGACATTAATGGTTAGCACAGGTCATGACAGAAGGATTCTCACAAGGGGCTCTTCCAACATGTCGACATTCACGTGTGTTGTAGTATTTCTCTTTTTTTTCTCTTAGTCTAACGATCATTATCTGAATCCTGTTTTTTAATTTTTGAGCTGCTCAGTGCACTGAGCTAAATGCTAATGTAGAAGCTAGTAAGGTGTTTTTTAGGAAACAATATTTATTAAATAGATAAAATAACCTTAGCCCATCTTTTGATATGGGAAAGAAAAAGAAAAAGCATCTTATGCATTATTCTTTATTTGGCCACTTGAGGGCAGCGGAGCAAGCTGTGAACTCACTGGGTTTATCAGAACTTTAAGCTTGATAGGAGCAAAGGTTGTGGGACTTTTGACCAAAACAATGAGCTGAAAGATGCTGAAATCCTCCACAGCGCTGAGGGACGCTGATGAGTCGCCTGTGGCTTCCTCACTTGCAGAAACCCCACTGACATAACACATTTGATTTGATCCAACAGTTAAAACGTGTGCTGTGAAAAAGCTCCAATGATTCACAAGCTGTCACTACTGAAAGCTATAGCTTCAACCAGAGAGGGAAACTTATCACTAAGGGCTGATTCCTTCCAAAGTCTCAGAATTGATCAGCTTTCCTTTGATAGTTTCCTTTTATCCACCACATAGATTCATATGTAATTTAACCTCTGCAGCCATATATTCTCAGGGTGAGAATAATGATTAATCTGTACATAAACAGTAAATAACCATGCTCTCCTCTTTTCCCCTTCCTCCAGTACCAAGTGGGCCAGCTGTATGCAGTAGCAGAGGCCAGTAAGAGCGAGACGGGTGGAGGGGAAGGTGTGCAGGTGTTGGAAAACAAGCCCTATGAGGAGGATGGAGAGAAGGGACAGTACACCCACAAGATCTACCACCTGCACAGGTTGGCTGCTCCACACTGCATATCTCCGACCACATAGGAAGTAGCGGAAAATATCGTAACACTTTCTTAAAGGGAAACCCCGATAAAAGGCTTTATAAGTTGTAACTAAGGAAAACTTTACATCGATGTCTGTCTGTTCGTCTGCAGTAAAGTGCCGGCTGTCATCCGTGTGATCGCTCCCAAAGGTTCTCTGGAGGTTCACGAGAAGGCCTGGAACGCATATCCTTACTGTAAAACCAGTGAGTCCCTCCACATAATCACATCACACTGTGACGGAAGACAGTTAATCATTTAACTCTGCAAACCATTCTCCGTCTGTGTCTTGTGTGGTCTCACTGTAAAGTAAAGACCAGCTGACAATTAAAAAATCTGTATTTTCTAAATCATTGTCTCTCTTTCTCTCTCTGCTCCGTTCCTCCCTCCTGCACGGTCCGTCTTTTCCTCTGATGCAGTCCTTACAGTAAGTATTTTAAGTTTACAAATAAAATAATAAAATACTCTAATGATGGGCTCACACACCGGAGCTAATGTTAACACGTGGACATTGATGCACTGTGCCTCTTTTTGTGCACATGGAACAGTATGTTGACTGACCCCACCACGTGTGTGTGTGTGTGTGTGTGTGTGTGTGTGTGTGTGTGTGTGTGTGTGTGTGTGTGTGTGTGTCCACGCTTACAGAATACCTACATGAAAAGCAGCTTCATGATTAAGATCGAGACGTGGCACAAACCTGACATGGGGGATCAGGATAATGTAAGTCATGTCATCCAGAAATGCTACGAACCACCGTACACTTTCAGCTAATACATTACAGGTGTAGTTGAATATATCAGTTGGACTCAATGACGAGAAATAAGCGATTAAAATGACTGTCTTGTGTTACTGCTGTGTTAGTGGAAGTTAAAGAATGAATTAGTGGCGTTTCTAGTGTTAGACTGTGTTTAAAGAGCTGTTAATCAATCCAGAAGTCATTGAGGGTTCTAATTCTGTGTCGTCAATATCAATGGTGGGCTGCCATTTTGTTTTACGTTTGTATCATGGATTTAATCCGGCCCATGCTTGGCCCACATGCTTATGTTTCCACGGCCCGAGTCTGGCCCATATCCAGCATGATCGTCAGATGCTGCTTCCATTTCTGGGCCGATTCTGGCGCGCACACAGAAAATGGAAACTCTAGAGGAGAACAGTGGAAGTATATGGGCCAGATTCGGACCGGGGACCCAGGCATGTGTTGGGCCATTAAGATTTAAGATGTTGGTCAGTTGTCATTAAGTCTGATATGTTTACTTTGCATTTACCTGACTGACGGTTTGATTCTTGCCTTGCTGCAGGTGCATGGACTAGACAAAAACTCATGGGCAGCAACTGAGGTTGTTAACGTTGACATTGCGGACAGAAGTTGCATAAATCCAAAGGTAAGAGAAACACGCATGTGTTTTAGAAACGAGCGCAGGTTTTTCTTCAGATTTCTCCCGTCAGCAGCTGATTGTTGAGTTAACACATCGATCTGCTAAACATTCAGTTTGATAAACCTGCTGCTTGTTAGGCTGCTTTATATTTGTCACAGCCACGCCGTTTATCATTGCACTGGTTGCATTCACTCTTTAGGACTACAAAGAGGAACATGATCCAGCCATCTTTAAATCAAAGAAGACGGGTCGAGGGCCTCTGGGACCGGACTGGAAGGTACGACACCTCGTCTCACTTCACCTTCACTGTGGCTCGCTCTATTAAAGAAATGACATCATTGCGTTTAAAGGAGACTGTGTTTTAATGTTATCTGTGTCATCTGTGTGTTTGCAGAACGAACTCGCTAACAACCCCAACTGTCCACACATGTGTGCCTATAAACTAGTCACTGTTGAATTCAAGTGGCTGGGACTACAAGGCAAGATAGAAAACTTCATTCAAAAGGTAGAAAATTTGTTGTTTATGTTTGTTTTTTTTTTTAAATCAGAAAATCAGATCATGCGTATATCACCCTGTACTCTTGTCTAATCTTCCCTCTGTTTCTCTGTCCAGGTGGAGAGGCGTTTGTTCACCCACTTCCACAGACAGCTGTTCTGCTGGATCGACGAATGGTTCGATCTGTCGATGGATGACATACGACGTATGGAGGAAGAGACAAAGAAGGAGCTGGATGAGGTGACTGAGCACACTCATTAAAACAAGAACTGTTTCTTACCATAACGTGATGCGTTGATACGTTGACATAACACGAAAAATATACTGTCAGTGCCAAGAAAACACTATTTAAATCACATAATATGACTGATGTAGACAAGATGTTTTCATGTATTGTGGGTGTGGGTTCATTTCTCCAGTCAAGCAATGACAACGAAAAACACGACACAGTTAAACAAATGTTAAGTGTAACATAAAGTCTATTTATATACAGTATTTTAATAGTATGGAAGTGAACCATAAAGATTCAAGGATCAAGGAAAAAATGTATATAACTAACAGATAACTGAAACAGTATCCACAATTAAAAATACATACAAATAAAACAATGACAACAATATTATACAAGAAAAATATCCCACCAACTAGATTCAGTTATATTTTTATCCATTTAAAGTGAATCTCAGTTTCTCACCTTGATCCACTGTATAAAAGAGAGAGGGCAGGCTGCCTTCCATATAATGAGTTGTAATTGTTAAGCTGAAGCAAATGCTACAGCTACTGACTGATATTAAGAAATGCTAATGCTATAAATGGATTCGGGTGTATTGTTTTGCTCCCAACAGCGGTTTTTGTGCTAAATAAAACAAATCAGGCTCTTTAGTACATTTCTGAGCGACGTATCTCTCCCTGTGCCGTAGATGAGGCAGAATGATGAAGTTAAAGGGATGTCAGCTGAGGACTGATTGCAACTGACGGGCTAACACAGTGAGTATTAAACTACAGTTTTGCTGAAATTTAATATTTTAGCATTTTTGAACAGGATTAATCTTTTTTTTTTTTTTTTGTTCTCTCTGAAACAGGAGGATTTGACTTTCTTCAGCAAGTTCAGACTCCTCGCCTCGGACAATGGACCTAGAACAGCTTGATAGGCATAATCAAGAATACCACACTAATATCCTAGTACAACTTGCTCTTAATAAGAGCTCATTATTGTAAAGCATGTGTGTGCATTTATGGACTACATTTGAATACAACCATAGGAGCTTTTTTTTTTTTTTTTTTAAGAGACAAGTTTGCGAGTTGGGGAATCCGTTTTGGGGATGAAAAGTTCTTGCTTATGCCTATTCGGTCCTCTTAAATTTTAAAACGCTGAGGAACAGGTGTGGGTTGTCGCTTAAGCAACATTCCTGATTACTGATATCCTTTTTTTTAATGGCAGTTATTTGGGTTTTGTTCTATTCCTTGATTTTGTATTTTCCATTTCTCAGTGATTTATTGTTTACTTACCAGAGCAAGTCTTCTGTCTTCTCTCTACGCAAAAGCTCCAGAGTTAAATTTTTTTATTTTATTTTATAATTGACAAATAAAATAGACATCAGTGCTTATGATAAATTTCTTCCCTGATCTCACAAAATACACTATTGCTCTGTTTTCTTAAACTACACAGCATGACATGGTAGCTGGAGGCAAAGTTATATCGTATGAGGTAATTACACTGAAAATACTCCATCAGAGACATTTAATATACAGCGTAGTCCTGGTCTGACAGCACCATCTGCTGGTTGTGCGGTTTGTTTACCTTTATTTGATGCAAGCTGCTGTGTTTTAATTATAACTTTGGATTGAGGTTTTGAGTGTTAGTGATGATAATATGTAAGAAAAACCTGAACTCTGAGCAGATCTCTAAATGATTGACACATGAAGCAGTTGTCTTGATAACTGTTAAATAAAAAAAAAAAAGTTTGGCCTAGGCTCTGTCATTGTAAGTCTGTGTTCAATGAAATAACCTGTATTTTAATGTAATGAGTTAAATGACTGTGTAGTTTATTAAAGACAATATATTTGTTCCTTGCTTTTTGTGTATTTGTACATTTTACTTCACTCGCAGCTACAATAAAACATGAAGTGGGATTATTTCAGAATAGAAGCATCCAAATGGTATAGTTTTATTTTGAAAGCGGCGCTTCCGGGGTGAGGGGCGGGGTCAACGGCAGCGACTGTACGCAGGCTGCTGATGATAGTACCGTGCGTTGCTCCACAAGTAGATTAACAACGAAAACAAGTGCTACCAAAGCGTATCAGGTAGTGTACGATAAACCTCCCTCATTTATTCATGTTTTTAGCTCGAATGTTAAATGTTTGATTAATAAAAACCCGTTTAGCTAGCTGCGCAGTGTAGCTAGCGTCACCTGTAAATAACATTTACAGTAAAAGCAGCGGGGCGTGATGTTATCGTTAGGTTAGCTAGGCTATAAGTTAGCTATACGTTAATTATGACAAGAGCTCTGTAAGTGTCGGACACTTCCGCAGTCACATACCTAAAATACAGTTAGCAGTGTTAGCTAACGGTCAGTGATACGGAACAAAACCTTTCTTTTTGTATTTATTTAGTGTTTTTCACTTTGTTCAGGCTCCAGCAGCGGTTCAGTTGCCGTAGTGTATGTTATAGCGGATTTGCCTGATTGGTCCCGGATGTGGAGATGATGGAGGAGAATGAGGAGCAGTCAGAAGTCCAGCAGCCGGACCCCAGTCCGAAGAAGGGAACCTCCGACGGAGACAGTTTCAGGTTGGCCTCTGCCCTGCGGTCACTGTTGCATCCACGTTTGCTTCTTGGCAAACTTTCCAACCCACAGCCCATGAGCTTTCTTTGAAGGTCACCGCCTCTCACGGTGTACAGGAGGGAAAATAATCTCTAATAAATTGCTTGACCACATGTTCCTTGATACTATGTTGATACGCCATGTTTTTACCATAGTTAAAAAAAAAAAAAAGTGTCACACATATTATCAATAAGCAGTACAATCAAACGCTGGATTTATGAATGGACCTCGGCCTGAGATATTTTATATTGAACTGCTGCACACTTGCACTGACACAGGCATAAAATGGCTGACTTTATACCTCATCATAAATGTGGTGATATGTGGGAATTAAACTGCTTTTGTGTCTTGTTTAACTATTCACTGATTCGAAGTGTCTGTCAGTGAATAGTTCCTGGACAGAGTTCATTTTAACTCTAACTCCCACAGTCTATTGTGAACCCCCAGTTGTAGACTATAGAATTTTCTTATGATTCATACCACACTGTTTAAGGTGAAGGCAGACTCATATGTTGCTTAATTTCTTGCCTTTGTAATCCAGGGGAACTGTTTGTGTTGTGAAGCAAGCGATCAGTGCCTGTTGAACTGTAAAGAACCGTAATTATACACTGGGAAATATGGTATTGTGATCAGGGGATTAGTGAAAGTTATTTACTGTAGAACTCAAAAGAGTTTGTGGGAATGATTTTTCTAAATTGGTCAATTTTTTTTCAATTTAGATTTCTTATGGCTTTAATGTTGTTTGAGTCAGTTTTTGTGATTTGGGGAGTTTTCAAAGCGCCAGTCTTTTTCTCACCTTCCTCCTTATTTGGCTTCAGCTTGATTCATTTTCAGATTCATACGGGAACAGCAGATATCGCCTCATGGTCACTATCTTGTGTTGATCTTGTTGTCAGTTTGTTGCTGCCTTCTGTAAACAGAGATGGCATGTCCAAGTTTGAAAGACAGGGTTTACAAGGTCATCCTTATTCTTTACTCCTTTTTCTTTCTACAGCTGCAAAATATTTTTTCTTCTCTTCGTGTCAGCGCTTGCTACTGGTACCAGAACTCCAAGGCTTTCCTGAAAGCATAATTGTCTGTCTCATTTAAGATTGAATGTGCTGCAAGGCTAAACACAATGCAGTTTTGACTACAAATCCACTGGCACTCTGGCAGGTGGATTAGGTTTCCTAATAATGTGGATTTGAAGAAAAAAAATTTATGTTCACTAATGCAAGTTGGTTTCCTAATTATTTTAATAGGCCTAATGTTGAAACATTTTACAATAAGATTAGATGCTGTTTTTAGCACACAAAGAAGATTTGTAGACAAATTAAACAATTCACTAATCACTCGGTGCAACTGTGGAGCCAGGACTTTCCTCATTTCACTCCGTGGTTTGATTCTGCAGCAGCCACCAAAACTTCACACTGTTGCTCATTTGATTCCCCTTCGTGCAATCCAGACATTCCTGAAATCATCAAATTTGGGATTTCTTTTTCTTACACTGCGAACTGTCAGAAGACCGCCGACATCGTTTCACTTCACACTTTGAGCCAGAATGGATGAAATCAGTCGGCTGTTTGGAACGGCAGGGCGCATCCGCTCTGACAGCCTCTGCAGCGATAACACGCAGTCGACGGGCAGCAAACTGGTCCTGCGCCATCGGCTCAACCAGCTGATGACCTGCGTGGATGACTTAGACCCCAAAAACGTGCTGCACGAGAAAGTGGTTAAGACGCTGGATAACGCCTTCCTCATCTGTGGCAAGAGAGCCAACAAGCCGAAGAAAGACAGTTTCAGGTGGAGAACGAGTGTCGCCTCTCTGCTTGTCTTCTCTGTATGCTGAAGGTGGAGATAGTCTGAGTTTTTGTACAGAATTGATGTCACTCTCTCCTTTTTATTAATTTCCTTTTTACCCTTTTCTTTAACATTCTTTCATGGATTTCTCTCCTGTGGGTTCAATGACCTGCACAACAAAAGACACTTTTGATTCTTGGTAATTGAAACCCTCCAGTAGAACACTGTTCTTTGAACTCATGTCAAACATTTGAGTGTGCTTTTAAAGAGCAGAGAAAATGAAGTGTTATGGATGTTGTGAGCGTGGGCACAGAGATGACTTGTCTCATTATGTGTTAACTGTAGCAGCACAGGACTTATACTGTAACCGCTTTGAACTCACTGTAACTTCGTTGATGCGATCATCTTTGGTGTTTGCTGCACTGAATGAAGCTCTTTAACAAGTTGTGAGGTGATACTGTATATTTTAAAGGGATATTATCATATCTAATAACATTGTCCATCTATCACTGATTCAGTATGTATATATTCTGATGTGAAGTAATGTGTAAATGTCTTCCACGCCCACAGGCTGCACATAGTCACATGGAACGTGGCCACAGTTGATCCTGCGGGTGATTTAACCTCGCTTCTCCATCTGAACTCCCCAAAGAGCCCAGACCTCTACGTCATTGGGTAGGTGCTGGAGGGGTCAGTAGTCTGTTTATGTAACTGGATATGTGGCAGGGTGACTGACAATTAAAACTGCGTGTACGTTAGTCTGCAGGAGGTGTACTCCAGGCCGCTGAGATTCGTGTCGGACATTGTATTCGACGACCCGTGGAGTCATGTGTTCATGTCTATCCTGGCACCACGGAAATACATTAAGGTACAGATCTAAAAACACCTTCTTACACCTACACACACATTATCATTTTACAGGTTAACAATAACAGAACTGTCATTTTTATTTTTCAGTAAGAGACGTTTGATGGCTGTAATTTTAGCATTGTGTGATGAGATATTAACAGCGCATAGATTTACATGAAATGCCACATTTGCTACTGTATATACTACGTGTGTGTTTCAGGTGTCATCCATCAGAATGCAGGGTCTGCTGCTGCTCTTCTTCTCCAAGCTGGAGCACGTCCCCTTCATCAGAGACATCCAGGCCACCTACACACGAACAGGCATTTTCGGCTATTGGGTGAGATATACACTCACACACACAAACACACACACAGACGTCATCCTACTTTATTTGCATAAGCACTCGTGCTCCCCAACACCTTTGAAATAGGCTCACTTCCCTTTTTAATAAGATCTGGAGCTAAATGTGTGATTAAAATGCCCCACATCCCACTGTGTGTCACATTGATGAACGAAAACACAGAAGCAGAAGTAAATGTTTAGCATCTTATCCCATCTTATTATGTAAGCTGGTCTGTTTACACTTGATATAAGTTGATGACTTTATCTTTTGTTTCCGTCTTAGTTGAAGTTACATTGGTGTCTTCTCTTCCTGTTTGTCTCTCAGGGAAACAAAGGGGGCGTGTCCATCCATCTGTCCTTCTATGGCCACATGCTCTGCTTCCTCAACTGCCACTTGGCTGCTCACATGAAATATGCCACAGAGAGAGTGGATGAGTTTGAGCGCATCATGGACACGCAGACTTTTGAATGTAAGAAGGCTCCAAAAATCGTTGACCACAGGTGAGTAGTTGTACAGAATAAAAAAACTCCAGTTTACCCAAAGAGATGTTTAAAGAATATGAAGCTTCATTTGTCTCATTGTATCTCCAGGCTGGTCTTTTGGTTTGGAGATCTCAACTTCCGCATTCAGGACCACGGCATGCACTTTGTCCGCTCCTGTATCAACAATCAAACCTACAACCTGCTGTGGAGCAAAGATCAGGTTTGACACTTAGCTACTCATCCAGCTGTTTACAGGGTAATTAACTCCTGCTCATATGACAGAGCAGGGTGTCAGCACAACACTTGAATGGTTGGTGCATGACTTTTATTAATCGTGGTTCGTCTCAGTTTGGGAGGTTGTGAGAATATGTGCGTTGTCATTTGCAGCTGTTAATGATGAAGAAGAAAGAACAGCTGCTTCAGGAGTTTGATGAAGGGCCTCTGGACTTTCAACCCACGTACAAGTTTGATTTAAACTCTGATACTTATGACAGCAGGTAAGTGTCTCCAGGTGACATACTAGAAATCAACACTATCAATCCTAATTAATCATAATTCTACTTTGTAAATCACTCAGCCTCTTATAATATTTATATCTGCACCTGTTTCCAACTTCACAGGCTCTACAGGACATGGTTTGGCTTTAAGTAAGAGTGCAAAGCACGTTTGTGTCCAAATCCCCCCTTAATATTATCAGGTTACCTCTGTGTTAATCCACCCAGCTACACTTCAGTTTGTGTTTACACACAACTTTTAACAAACCAGTAAAAGTAGTATCCTCTTTTTTATACAGTAACTTTTAACCACGTTTTAAAGGCTTAATAAAGATTATATTCACCTGTAACAAACTAAACAAGCAGACAGCTAACAGCCTTTTCAGACAAACATCAGGTCGTCTCTGAAAAGAAATGCTTGTTTATTTTACAGAGCACTGTCTGAGCTCACAGACCTGTCGTTACAGGAGATGATATTGTTATTAAAGGTACCCTGTGGAGTTTACGACCACCAGTGACACGATACAGAAATGTTTTTTATAAGTGGACCCCTCTTTTGTTTATATCACATGCATTTCAATTTCATTTGATTTCACTGTTGATGGTGTAATGCATAGCAATGTACCGGCAAAAGTCCGTCTATAAGAAGATTTTTAGTGGATGTAAACATTTCAGATTTTGAAATATTTTAAAATCGGTTTTACAAATGTTTTATGAAATAGAAAAGACATTCTACACATTAATCAGGCCTCAGGTTTTGCGATAAACTGTATTTGTTTACACTCGGCAGGGTACCTTTAAATAACAAAGTGTTAGTGGTCTACATTAACACAGAACAGCTGCTACTCAACAGCTAACATGCATGGCCAGAAATGGATGTTTTGGCAATGTGGATTTTATGTCTGGTTAATTCAATATGTGTCTGTTGGTTTATAACTGTATACAACTCACACATGGGACCAGTTATGTTGGAGGTTGCCCGGCAACAACAGCTGTTGTTTAGTCTGTAATGAAGAAACTACGTCACATTTACTGTCACAAAGACCAAAGAGGTGTTCGTAGTTGCTTTAAGATGTACAGCACTAGTAAAGTCATTCCACATTTCAACATTTATTTCTTAACACTTTAAAAAACTCTATGTCTGAAGAAGCAGAGTTGTAATAATATAGATTAACATGATATAGAAAATGTCTCCTATACATCTTTCATCATTTCTTTCATGCAGGCTGCCCTTTCTTCAAATATATAAAGATATGACAAGAAAAACAAAAAACATTTTTAAGCATAAATCACTGCAGGAAGTGTCAGTGTTGCTTGTTGTGAAAATATTTTACTGTAAGATGAATTCCTTCAGGTTACTCCTTTTTTTAAAAACTTGTGTGTCTTGATGTCTTCACCCTGTATGTCATGTAGGGTTGAGTAATTGTCTCAACATTGTATAGTTTTCCATGTTTCAGTTTCCTCCCCACTTCCTCATCCATCACTCAGTCATGGATCTCACAACAGTGTTGATTCCTCTCCTGACTGAAACGTCCTCCTCTCTGTTCTCTGTCTGTTCAACCTGTCCAGCGGAAAGAAGCGTAAACCTGCCTGGACCGACAGGATTCTGTGGCGACTCAGATCCAAAGCCACGACCGCCGATGAGCAGGAGGAAAACACTGTGGACGCGAAGCAGCTGGAGGAGGACGAAGATTACCCTCTGAAGATCAGGCAAGACTTGTACACCAGCAACATGGAGTACAGCATCAGCGACCACAAGCCTGTCATCGGCATCTTCACACTGGAGGTGAGAAACTGGAACACAGGCTGTGCTCTCCAGAATGACACAGATACAATTAACCATCCCTCAGCCACTTTTGTGTTTGAGTCACACTCGCTAAAAAACAGCAGTTTTAAGGGAGTCACTGAGCTGTTTGTGAAAATGTTTTTAAAGGTTAGTAGATAGTGAAGAGGAAGACGGGAAACATGGGGAGAGACGGGTGCGACATGCAACATTTGAATTAAACAACAGATACTGCACTTACGAGTGTGCTGTAACCATTCAGCTCTCCAACAATAAATGTTTTTAAAAGACTAAAAACCATAAGCAAGCTTGTAAAGTCAGTTAGGATTGGAAGACAAACTAATGCATTGTTAGTTTGGGTCTTTTCATTAATTTGTTTACAATAACAAAACTGTAGATTATTGCCAGTCTCATCTTTTAAAGGGCTTCAAAGGATAGTTGCTCTTTATTGTCTTAGGTCATTGTTTCTATTGGTTATAGATTTGTTGTATTCACCAAAGTAATTGCTGAGATCTGCATCATCAACAGTAACCGATGTGACTGAAAACGATCAATGAACAGTAAAATAAGAAGTGAAACTCAGGTCGAAGCTACAGAAGAACTGAGAGTTGAACACAGACTCTTTAAAACAAGCGTGGCCATATTTGGCATCGTCTCGTTTCTCTCCCTGTCAGACTTATTTTTAGCGATGTCGCCCTGTTTCCAGATCCCTCACTTGTGGCCCAACTTATGAAAAGAAAATCTAAAGTTGCAATAACAGGATTTATCCTTTTAAATATTTACAAAAGAGAGATCGCTATTTACTGATTCATTTGTATCATAATCCACGACAGTTTCACTTCACAAGTTTATCTCTCCTCGCCTCCAGCTGAGGAAGATGTACGAGACTCCTCTGGTGCGTCTACAGCCGGAGGGCGACTGGAGCGCAGACATCGATGCCATGGTTCTCTACAGCCCTCTGCAGCCGTTCCCCTCCAGTATGTGGGACTGGATCGGACTCTATAAGGTTTGGTGAAACAACATCCGTTTATAATTGTCAGTTTAAAATGTGATATTTCAGTACGAGAGTCTTAAAGTTTTCTGTGACATTCAGGTTGGATTCACCAGTATCACAGACTACATCACATACACGTGGGTCAAAGATGACGAGGTGGCCTTCAATGAGGAAATCATACAGGTAGTAGCTTGTTCACCAGTTAGTAAAAGCATTAGAAAAACCCTGACATGTCTTCTAAACGTGCCTCTGTTTTTGTAGGTGTATGTTAGTAAGGAGGAAATCCCTGTGCGGGGAGGAGAGTGTGTGCTGTGCTACTACAGCAGCACTCTGCGGAGCATCATTGGAATCAGTGAACCATTCAAGGTGAGTCATACTGTAGGAACACATACTGTATCCCCAGATCAGTCCACTAATGGATAATTATTTTCCCCTTCATCTGAATTGACAACCTGAAACTGATTTAAACTGAGCACCAGGGTGATCTGCCGCTTTCTCTTTTAGGTCCACGAGTCCAAGGTAGCCATCGAGGAAGGCTTGTTGCCTGAGAAGATTAACGGACTAGACAAAACCGTAGAGAGTGAAGAGCTTTGGAAGTGATTCATAGCTGTGGTATGATGTAGAGATGACACTGTCCGGGGCCTGGACTACCCAAGGCTTTTCATCACTGTGCATCTTAACCTGCCGCTGAAAGAGCAGATTAGGAAACACTGCCTGTTCATGCTTTCACATGTCACCACTGACCTTTCTATAGCTACTGGTGCGGTTATTAGTTACTTACACTTCTGGTCAGTACACTTTATGCTTTTTTTTTTATTTTACAACTGGTCTCTATGGTCACATTTTCTGTACAGATGTTTACCAGAGTTTAAAAGCTGATTTAAAACCTGACAATTAACGGAAACTCAAATTTAAATTGGCCTTAACCTGAGCAAAGAAGTGCCAGCTTTGTCTTGTGGGCTAAAACGCGGTGCAGCAGTGAATCTGATAGGTTCATGCAGTATGATGAAAACCTTTGATTGGTTGCCATGTGGTTGGTGAGTGAGGAATGGGAGGGACCAGGTTAGACCGGAGATTTTGAAACACTTCCCCATGGGTGTGTGGAGAAAGAGATGTGAGGTAACATACTGTGTTAGGTGAAAAAGAAGGTGCATACAGGCCGCTTTATGTAGTTTGACCTATGTATTTGCCCTGTTAATCAATACGATCAACAGCTGGAGGCCGGATAACACAGCTCATCAAGACTATTAAGAAACTTTAAAATCATTAGTGCTTGATTGCTTCATCAAAATTTATATTCCTGTTCAGTTAAAACTGAACACACACACATGATTCACATATTTTTTGATTTGGTGAAGTGATTAATCTTCCCACAATATTATCTCTGGTGTTCATCTCTAATAAACGTCTGTTAATCCGTTACAAATCGTAGGAAGAAGAAAGTTCCTGTAAATCCAGAACTTGCCTGAGAATCATCACTTCAACTGTTAATGGCTAATTTGGCATAGTTTTAATGGTGTAATTTTCCAAAATGTAAACAAATACAGGCAAAAAAAAAAAATTAGTTCAAGTTGTAGCCTACAGTTTACTAATTTATATCCCTTGCAGTTGTCTTGATGTGTCAGTTTGAAAGCCCTTAGACGTGTTGATAAAATAGAAGGGTAAGTATGTTGTAGGAAATGTTGAGGCCTGCTGCTTTGTGTGTGTCAGTTGCTAAAAAGGAAGTTCTGTCTTTATGGATCAAAATATTTATTTTAAAAAAAACCTCCAGATGCTGAAGTTGCTGTCAGAGCTGCGCTGGCTCAAAGAAAAGCTGGAACTCGTAGAAAGTCCAGAACAAACCTGTTACCGTTATGAAAAGGAAAAGGGAATCACGAAATTAACAAAGCTCTTTGTCCATTTTTTCTATTTTGTGACTGTGATCACAGTTGCTGCATGGTTCACTGCTGAGGCAAATGTTCACTGCTGGCTTAGCAAACATGAAGAGATGTCTATCCTTTGTGCGACTAATTAGCATGCTCATGGCAAATATGATGCTGGAGCAGGAGCCGACTTTCCATGTGTTCGTTTCAGTCTGGCTAAAAGCTTTAAAGTAAATAGTGTTCCTTGTTGGAGGGATAATCAGAGCTTCATACCTGCAGGAGGAAGGAGCCAAAAGGAAACGCCCCACCTTAAAATAAAAACTGAGTCACTGCACAACCAACATGTCACCTCAAACTCTGCTGAAGTCTGTGGGACCACTGAACATGTAGTCTGTCAGAAATAACGCTATCCTAATAAAGCTGAGGATAAAATGGGACCAATCATGTTTTTATACAACAAATTTGTATCAACGAGGCATTTTTGCTGACAAATGTTCGTGACATTTTATATTGTCTTTTGCTAATTGTTTAGATTTGCCCCAATTTACTTCAGTTTGACAGAAGACTGAAATGAAGCTTGTATTTGGTGGCCCCCACAGACTTCAGAGATTTGGCTGACAGATAGATAACAATTGAATAAAAACCTTTAAGACAGAAATGAGGAGAAGTTCAGATTTATTGAGGTATTAAATATAGTTGATCTGACTATTTTCTTTCCTTTCCACTCTTATATCTTTAAAGAGATGCTGTATTTATTAAAAGTATTCTTCATCATAAAATATGATAATTATTAGTCCTGCAGGGCTGATCTTAATCTGTGAAACTGTCCTGAAAGCAAAGCTGCAGTATGTAAGCTTGATCTATTTGTGTGTGTATGTTTAAATGTTAAATGTTATTTGTGATATTCATAGGGCTCACAGAATATCTTACCTTGGTGTGTGAGTGGACTGCTATAGAAAGATATGAAAAGATTTTGGCAGTTTTGATTTTCTCCTCATAGTATTTTAATTAACTTCAGTTGTTCCTGGAGAACTTGAAAACAGATATATATAGATAATATAAATTTAACTTTTTTGAGGAGCAGATTACTGATGACTAATTTTCAGCTTGCGGTATCATTAACCCACCAGCAGCTTTTCTTGATAGTAATCATTCCCTTTTTACTGTTTGTGGCGTCACAGAAAGACATGTTGCACTGTTTATTGTAAGGAATTAGTATTAACAGCCTTATTCATTAAAATTAGTGCGTATTAAGAAAGAATATGAATACCTTGTTTTAAGAGTACAATATGGATTCAACAAGTGCCTTTGAAATGATTATCGCTTTACATTTACTGTACTGTACTATGCTGCTCAATTTTGATACAGTGTGTATCTTTAACATTCATTGGATTATTTCTGGCATAGTTTTCATGGACTTCCTTGTTTTGACATCCTCTTGATTTTTAAAAATTGCTGTTCTAAACTTTCAGCTCCATGAAGATTTTCTTTTACTGGATGTTGTTATTGGCTTGCTGGAATCAATTATATTAGCCAATTTATAATGTCACTGTTTATTTTATTTTAATTTTGTTTTTGAACTAAAGAGTTGACTTATTTTCTCAACTACTGTAGTAGGATAATGAAATGTAATGTACTGTATCAGAATACCAACAAATGTATAGCTTTGCAAATGCAATTATTAAATGAGTCTCACTTTATTCTTTGTGTGGCCCATTGATTACACTTTTTTTTTTTTTATTATTAATAGTCATTAGCAGTAGAATTTCTGGCATCTTTTTTGTGTCAAATTATAACGTTAGATCATTTACAACAATAGTAACTGTAACTTCTAGCTAATGATTTTGAATTTTTTAGCATCAGAACTGTCACATTTCAAGATGACAGCAGCTCCAGAAAAACTGACCGCGTCCGTCCATGACGTGTCATGTGTTGCCATAGTAACCGTTTGTTTTGTTACATCTGAACTCCAGCGAGACGCTGAAGACATTAAAACTGCTACATTTCGTGTTTTTTTTAACCGCACAGAACAAGGTACGTTCAAACACGATACTTGTATTTAATCATTTATTAATTTATTTATTTATTTTGCTGTAATGTATCTTTTTGTGTAACGTTACAAAGCTAGCAAGAACCGACAAATAATGTAATTTTCAAACCGATAACTAGCTTAAAAGTTAACTGTGGCGGCTAATAACGTTAACGCTCACTTTTTTGTAGCTCTCAGTACAAATTAACATGTTTTTTTTAATCCTTTTTTTTAATTAAACCTTTTCATTAAGGAAAACCTGTAACAATTGTAGTTACATATATCCATTTCAAAGCAAATACCTAACGCAGCTAAATTATATAGTGCCTATTTGTATGTATGACACTGCTTGAACACTTCAATCCACTGTTTCAGGCATTGTAAACCTGTCACGTTATCAATGTTACCCAATACTTTTTTCGTTCAACAGTACATTTGCATGGTGTGTTTAAGTGTTCCTATTTCTTTCTGACATTTCATGAATATATAAAGTTCAGCTTCACCTAAAGGCCTTAAATGTCGTTGGAGATGATTCTCACCCAGCAGCACCTCTCACTGAGGAAATGTCCTCTGGAAGGAGATTAAGAGAACTTTTTTTTATATCTGAGTGGTTTAAGATAAAAACGTTTCCTGTGGCTGTTTGACTCTTTAATGCTATAAGTCCTGCACTTAGAGGCATATTTTGTTTTTTGTTGGCTGTCTTTGTAATAATTCATGGTTTGTGTGTTTTTAATACATTATTTAACCTCTTAATTGACTGCATGTATATCATTTTTATCTTTTACATATGTGTGTTTTATAATGTACTTTTATGTTTTTATTAGTCCTATGCCATGTAGAATTTTGTCATGACTGTCCTGTTGCACTATGAGCTCATCAAGGCAAAGGCAAAAGTTAACACAGCTCCTTTTATGTTCTTCTTTCCTGTCTATACTGTCAGTGACTGACCGCTGGAGAATAATGTCGGCTCCGGAGCGCAGCCCCCTGCAAAATAGTGGACCTAATCTAGTCAGTATTGAGGTTATGCGGAACCACTCGGAGCTCTTCAGAGCCGAATGTATGAGGCTTATCCTAGAGAGCGATAAAGCATGTAAACGCATGCAAAACGATGACAACAAGCGTCTGGGTAAGTGGAGGAATAAAAAATCAGCTTGTCTGTGTCGACATTGCACAGACTCCAGAGGTGAATTGCAGTGGGGGGTTTTATTTTTTTCTTCTGCTTTTCAGATCAGCGGGTCAGAGACATTCAGTTCCTGAAGAAGGAGCTGGAGGTGAAGTTGGAGGAGATTATTGTGGAAATCGATGTCCTCATAGCATTGCAGGGCAGAGTGGCGATGGCCCTGGAGGCTTGTAAAGAGCCTCTGAGAGTCACTGTTGTCTGTCTGGAGGAGAGGTGAGGATAAAAAGGGATCTTGATCAGCTAGAGGAAGAATGTATTGTAGTGTTTTGCAAACTTCAGAAACTTCCCTTGCAAATAACATCTCTTCTGTCTTTAGTTTGCTGTAGCTCGGTCCAAACTTTCAACACCTTTTTTCTCTGTGAAGCTTATGTATAAATGAAAAAAGTAAAGCCATTTGAATTAAGAAATTCACTGCCCGCTCCCCCTCAATAAGTTTAAAGGATTTATGTCACCAGCAGAATTAGGGCTACAACACTATTTTGTGTAAAGGAAGAAAGTTCTAATCAAAAAGTTATTTAAATTAAAAGTTAAGAGAAGAAAGGGTTGGTTGCAGCGGCAGTACGGACGAGCCGACGAGTGAAGCTCTTTGTGTTTGTTCTGTGACCTGCAGAATGAAACGTCTTCCCTCTGAGCGGGTGCACGATGATGTGGACAGAGAGCTGCTGAAGGAGAGGGAGGTTATCGAGGGGGTGGCCTCCCTCCTGCAGCGCGTGCTGGAGCAGATCACTGAGCAGATACGGTAAGAAAGATTATATGGACTCAAATCAAATGGATATTATGATGTTTATTGTCTTGAAACCTGCCGGGAAAGAAAACATCACTGACTAGAGTCGACAGTAAAAACCAAGACTAAACGTACTGTTGTGTGTTCCAGACTGAACCGATCTGCCAAGTACCATTTAGAGCAGGATCTGAAGGAAAAATTTGAGGCTCAGTGCATCGACAACTCCTGCGCCATCATGACCACCAGTTCCATCAAAAACCAGCAGAAGTTCAAAAACACCCTCAATGTTTTGCCAAGGTGATCTACAACGTCTTTGAGGTTAAAACGTTGTCGGTGTACGTCTGCAGGGGCTCCGTCATATAACTCTCCGTCTCTCAGCTTGACAGTGACTCCGAAGCAGTGGGAGAACATCTCAGAGATCAACATAACCAAAGCGGAGCAGCAGAAGACCAACTCTCTGTCCCTACGGGCCCTGGTGGAGTCTCTGCTGGAGCAGACGACCGCTGACATGCAGAAGCAGGTCCAGGTCACTACAGAAGCCTTTCAGCTGAACGTCCAGGAAATCAAGTCTTCCAAGAGCCAGATGGAGGATCAGCTGAGCAAGGTAAAGATGTGTTTAGCAGGGAGAGAGAGAGAGAGAGGTGAAAAGAAACAAGTGGGAGGCAGATGTTTTTAGAAAAATTTAGTCAGTTTATTTTGATTTATCATGTTTATATTGAGTTTTTATTGAAAATTAGATATTAGTCAGTCAGTGATTATGTTTTCACTATGGATGAAGAGGTGGAAAATAATGTGACTGGCTTTTTTCGAAGGGAAAATTGGATTCAACAGGATCACACTGGAGTTGATACTAATAACGCTTTAATAGCACATGGTTTGAAAGCTGTTTCAGGAGCATTTCCATTCTGCCAAGAGACGTTAACACTCCTAAACTTCAGCATAAAAACACTATTGTGTTGTATTTGCATAATCAGTATTCATGATTTAATGTTACCGTCTTGTCCCTTGACACGGCATTCACAAAATGTTGGCTTCAAAACTCTGTGGGACAGGTAGAAAGTACAAATTCTGCAGAGGAACTGCAGCTTCAGCATGTTGATTGTGCTGAAATGGAATAATATTTAAAGGGTTGTTGCACCCAAAAACAAAAACAAACATATTTTCATTTACTCTCAGTGGTATTGTATGAAAAAGAGAAAATGTAACGAAGGAATTCATTAAAAAGAGAAACAAAAGGTGAGTTTGTAATGAAGAGTGAATGTATTCATAATAGCTTAGAGTTGCCTTATGACTTATTACTTCATTTCATAGTCCCAGGAAAATATTTGTAATAAGTTGGTGCCATTTCTTTCCAAGGTTTTTGTACCATTTTTGAACGATTGTAGCTTGAATCTTGCTTCTAATTCACTATCTGTGCTGTAAATACTGGTTGACCTCTGTGTGACACGTCCCTCCTCTCCAGATTCTGTCTGAGTTTGCCAGCCAGCAGAGGATCAGAGAGGATCTCCTGGTGGCCATCACAGAAAATGAGCATTTCCTGAGTTTGGCCCAGGCCCGGCTGGACGTGCGTCGCCAGAGACCTGCCAAGGAGCAATGCCACGATCCAGCACAGACCCAGCTCCTCGCCGAGGTCCAGCAGCTCACCGCTCACATCAACAGGTAAGGCCGGGACACACTCGCCTCTAATGTAAATGGACGATGCAACATACGCATTTTAAAAAAATTTATGCTGCAGCTATTGTGGCTGCTAGTTTACTTTAGCTTTAACCAGGGGAAGAGTTCAAACATTATGGTAATAAAAATGATAAATTTAATGTCAGAAAGTGTAATGACTGCAGGAAAAACAAAACCTCTGAAATATATTTATTACTTAATTAAGTAATTACTTAACACTGTTCTTCCCACACTGGCTGATGTACTGTTTAGAGACCTGACCTTTCAGGACAAGTCGTTATGTGGCGTCTCTTTATCTCTGTGCTCTCAGACTGCACGAGGCTGTGGCCCGGTCAGAGGAGGAGCAGAGGACTCTTGTTCGCTGCCAGCTGGAGCTGCAGGAAAACATCGAGATCAAGGCCAGCTCTCTCTACATTGATGAGGTGATCTGCAGCCAGCACAGAGAGCCAATTATCATACATAACTTCTGAGCAGTCAGCAACAGGAAAGGTTGACAGATACCTATTATTTCTTTCAAAATGCAGTTCTATAAAATTCAGCTTTAAAATACGTGTGAGTCTATTTCTCTTTAGTTTGGTCTAAACAGGATTTCAGTTTGGTCATTGTGACATTTTTTGCGTTATCTGACACATTTATAGTGGTTTGTTTGATTCCCTCATGAAAAACATACAAAAAAAAAAAACCTTTGAATCATTTTCATTTAAAAAATGAAACATTTAAGAGCCTCTTTAAGAGATGTAGATGTAAACACTGTCAGTATGTGACAGGAACTTGCTTCAGCAGTATCTTGATATGTTTTTAAATATACGTGTTTGAAATGAATTGGAATGAATTGGATTTTGACATGTAAACCTTTTAATAGGTATTAATACAGACTTTAGTGATGTTTCTGACTCAAAACATTCTCTTCACTGGATTAGACAGAGGCAGGTAGCATCATGGTTTCATGGCTGTATTTGTATTTAACAGACAAGACAAGACAAAGTTATCAGGAGTATTAAGTTTGCTTAGAAACAGCGTATAGTATTATATTCTGAACCACCTTCTCTTCATGCAAGAACAAAAACATGCAAACACTAATTAAAAAACTAAAGGTCACTGAAAGTAGAAACAAAATGTAAACCCCAACACTTAAACATAAAAAAATGTAGGCCAACAGCCAAATCACTTCTCAGCAACCCACATTTTTGTCAATGACATTTTGAGCAGAAGCAGAAATCCCTGAAGCAGCAAATCTCTTCTGAGGAGTTCTGTCTTTATTTCAAGAGGATGTGAATTTGGCACTTTGCCTAAAAACAGAGAGAGAGAGAGAGAGAGAGAGAGAGAGGTGGGAAAACCTCTTATCATTGGAACTTTTCAGCAATGTTTAAACAAATCTGGAGCAACACAGGAATTTTACCTGATGCCAACGTAGTGTGAGGAGGGGCAGGGCCAGATGACAGTGGGGGCAGGTGCTGATCTGGTTTGGATCTCCTCCGTTAACCAAGGGACCACCGTTGGGTCTGTCTGACTGGGAGTTTGCCTTGTAAGCGCTGCTTAGCCGAGGAGTGGTCACCTGTCCGGAGGAATCGCTCTTGTCCTCCCTCTCTCCCTCCCACTCTCCCTCCCACTCTCCCTCCCACTCTCCCTCCTCTGAGTCAGAGCTGTCGGAGTCATTTGGCCATGTGGATACTGAGGAACATTCCAGCTGGTTTGTCGAGATACAGACAAAAGTATTACTATCACACACTAGAGACAAAAGCACAATGTCAAAGTTGAACCCCTTGCTCAATTCAATACGCTAACAGCTTTTACTGCCACAGGATGTCTTGGTCTGGTATGACCAGGAAGTTGTGGTGGCCAAAGTTAGATAATAGTAGCCAACTTTAGGAAAATATTGCTGTATAAGATGAGATGAGATCAGGTGAGATATTTTTGCAGTGGACAGTACAAAGAAAGAAAAACTGAAAATGTCAGAAAAAAATACTTAGAAAGATAAATGATAGATAATGATATAATATGTACAATTCGATATTTACAAAATAGAATACGTAATTTATCAGTAATTTATGACTCTTATCCATTTGTACTACTGTTATTATATTTGTTAGCATTTTAGCTAAATGCTAGCATTATCTCATGATTGTCATTTATAGCTTCAGTGGCTGTTACATAGTCCTGCTTTATATAAAGCAATAGCCACTAAGCATTTGGAAATTCAGGAGGACAACAAATTGTACGGGACAACAAAAGTATATAATAACACAATTTTGGAAAGTTATCAGAAATTAGATTCTTCCCAAAACTAGCTGCAATGGGTCACATCAGACATCATCATCAGCCAAATATGTATAAATCAAAAAATGTAATTGTTGATGCAGGTCATTATCTCACACAACTTCAAACAAAACATAACGGAAAGAATTTTAATTGATTGCTTTCATTATTCAGATTTGTATGAAATGTAACTCCCACTTATTATAGATTTAATAATTTAATTCAATCTAATTTAGCTTTTCCCATGGTCCACATAACCTCTGTTTAACCTGAGAACTTGTGCCCATAATGTGTTATAGAACAACTAAGAAAAAAACATATACCTCATGTTTGTTTATATCCTCAGCTGGAAATGATGCCATACATCCGCTACAGTTAACTCTAATTTGTTCTTCTGAAAGAGAATGGACATGACAAGAGTTAATCAGAGAAGATAAAAGTATAGTGGAGGTTTGAAGTTTGTGCTGAATCCTGCATCCCCCTTACTCTTATCTGGTGGAGTGTCGGTAGGCGAGCAGGTCAAGCCGTGCTCCGGCTGGTCCCTCAGTTTGACGTAGCGGTTGCAGTCCTTGCAGAGCTCGGTGCGGCTCCCGCAGACCAGACAGTGTCCGTCCAGCTCCTTCGACGGCAGCTCCAGCTCGCAAAACTGACAGGCCTGCAGACGCTCCACACACTCATCAGACTGGGAGACAAAGCAGAGCAGAGTCAGATGGATAAATAAATGTCACACACTGTATTGAACTTTTACCACAAATCTTGTGTCAAGATCTGAAGTTTCAAACTAGAAAACATCTAGATATCATAACTTTTAGTCCCTAGTGTGTCTTAAGCTCCACAAACAGTGTCCTACATTTCCCATAATGCAATCTTTCTTTACACCCTCTCTGCCTGATAAACACCGACATCTTTCAAACTCCATGCCTCCATTGTAACCCATTAAAACAAGAGTCTTTTTTTCTATGAATATTCAAAAGTTTTTACTTAAATTATCGATTAATAGTCTGTCCTTTGTTGCCACTAGTAACAGTGATGAACAGGCGTACAGGAGCTTATAACGGAGGAAAGAAATATAAAAATCACTTAAATGAGAAATAAAAATACATAATATTAAATAAATAACGTGGATTACATGAGGGATATTTCTTGTCCTGAACAATAGTGTACTTCTCCTCATGTTCAGCCTTCAGCACCACTGGACTCACCTCATGATCCATCAGGTGACGACGCTCCATCTTCTGGTTACACTTGGAGCATTTCACCTACAAACAAACAGAGCTGTGAACACACCCTTATGACACACGTAAGGGTGTGTGTGTGTGTGTGGGTGTGTGTGTGTGTGTGTGTACCTGAGTGTGCTGTTCCTCTCTGTGTTGGTTCAGTTGCTCCCTGGGAACTGATTCATCACAGTCGGGACAGAGACATAAGAAGCGACTGCAGTGCGTTTCATGCAGAGCGAAGTTGGCCTCTGCAACCTCTTTGTGGCTAAAAAAGAGTAGGAGACTGTCATGTACTATCTTTTTTACTTGGGTGAATGTTATTAAAACAAAATATAGCACCCAGTGCTATATTTTATATAATATATTTTGTTTTAATAACATTCACCCAATACCAATATATATATATGTAGATTAGTTGAAAATAAACAATCCTATATTTACACTTCTGTCTGCCCTTGTAGGAATCAATTTAAAAATGGACCAAAAAGTCACAAATAAGGTCTTAAGTAATACTGGGGGTCATAATGGAGCACTTTGTCAAATGCAGAAGACAGTGATCCTGTTTGTATTTCACAGCTTTATTTTTCCCATCACAGTCTAATAAGACCCGTATGTCCACCTTCACTTTAGCAGAAAGTTTTTTTTGCTAAACTTATAACAGGAAGTTAAATGTGTTCTATAAAAGTTGGTCTGTTGTTGGTCTATAATTTGCATTCAGCCTTTTATTTAGTATCTCTGTATTCAACAATCGAGAGAAGGGCTAGAATATTCACTATTCCATGATTCAACTTGTAATTTGGACATTGGTGACAAATGAATGTGTTCAATGCGGTTAAATCCGCCCTGTTTCAAAACCTTTCTTAGTTCAAGCTAAATCTAGGCCATCTCAAAGTGAAAGCTCCTGAGCTTTAAAGTTTTTTTTCTTATGAAAAACTCAATTAAAACGCTTTACCACTTCATATCTCCTTGTCATCAGTTATTCACTTGTACAATTTGGGGATTTCCAATATTTTCTTACAAATACAGCTTACATAATTCCCCCAGAGAGACTTTATGCCCTGGCTGCCACGTGAGCAGGTGTTTGTTGGTATAATAGTTATATTGACAAACACTGTATTCAGTGTAATGTTATGTCGAACTGTACCCCAACCTTATTATAAAACGTCCATATTGTTTTACGTCCTATTTTTTATGATAAACAACCTCAAACAACCAGACTTGTAATGTAATGTAATTTGGTGTGTACTCCTTCAAAAATAACTGAATAATAAAAATAACATGAAGTTAACTCACCATTGGCCGCAGATGCGTGTTGCCTCCTTGTTTTCCATCGATAGAAATCCTTGAATAAAGATCAACGAACAGTTGAAACCTAATCACTAGTTGGGGAGCTTGTCTTGACACTTCTCGTCTCAGTTCACCACAACAGAAAGTGAAATCAAGTTTCACCATGTTATTATGCGTATCTACCACAGGGCGTCGCAAAAGATCTCTAAATAATGATTTCTATGATTGTTTAAAGAATTCAGTTTATACGGGCTTGACCGTGAACATCACACAACAGCAAACCATACGGATATTATTATGTTGTGAAATTAGTCATTATTGAGACTTTAGTTTGCAGTGTTGTTGACTTGTATTGGGTTATACGGAGAATTGTGTTTAATATTTAGTCTTACCTCGTCTTAATAAATAATCATGGATAGCAAACCCCAAATTTCCAAACAGCTGAGACCTTTTTTTTCTTCTTAAGGATGGAAAAACACCGTGTTCATCATAATTTGAAACAAAGCTGGCGATCTTCGTCTCCAAAATAATCCTGAGTAACATGGATACCACAGCAAAATATACTTTGAATCTACTTTTACATATTTATCATAATTCCACACCCTGTGATTCTTAGCAATTGTAGTATTAGTCAACTTTTGTTGCCTATTCTCGAGGGTTACGTAGTTTCCGATAGTTCCTGAATGCAGCAGAGAAAATGTTTGGAAGTGAAGCACCAAGACGCGTCGCTATGGAGACAGATGCCGGAAGTAGCGGCGGTTATGGTGAGAAAAGCTGAGCCAGTACTGTTTTGACTTTGAGAAAGCGACTATTTCTGAGATTTAAATGGTAATATCGAAGTTTTACTTAGTTTTTTTTAAAACTTTATTTGTTGTTCTTGCAACTTGAAATATCCTGTCACTGTAATTTGTTTGCGCGTTTTGCAGTTCGTTCATTGTAAAATATGGTGCCAGAAAGTAGTAGCGACTGTAGCTCGTGTCTGACTTCAATAAGAAGACATTTACAATGTCCTTAAACCTTTATGGGTTACAGCAGTAAACCTAACAGTAGATAAAGTGAACTTCCAGCTTTTGAAACTTCAAAAATGTACTTGGAGTGAAGCGACATTGGCAGAAACACGTGCCTGCACCCAATCCCCTTGTGTGGGAATGTCCCACTCAGCCACCCTGCTCCACAGTGCTGGGGCCACAGACCCAGAGACTCTGGCCCTTCTGCACCGGCGCCTGCTGTTGGCTGAGAAGGAGGCTGAAGGTATAATCCGAGACATGGGTACATTGGGAGTATCCAGGGACGAAATCTCGGGCTCTGCAGAGACAATGGCTGCCACACAAAGTCCCCTGATGATGCAGTGGGCCCTGGGAGATGAGGGCCTGCGGTGGCGGCAGCGTGACTCTCTAGTGAGCCGTATGTGTCGCATGGAAAGTCTGTTACAGACCCTCAAACTCACCATCTTCCGTCTGGAGACTGACAGAGAACTGGAACTCTCTCACGCAGGTAATGGCTTTTCTGTAACTAACTGACAAAAGGAAAAACATTAGTGATTTCAGTCAGTGTATTGGTATGTTGCAGTTGCAGCTACTATCAGGGTTCAGCGAAGCAGTGGTATCCAAACAACAACATAGACTACTACTGGGAGCTATTGAAACATAACACAGTTCACAGCTGCAAAACTATAATTATAGATATAAGGAAGAGATATAAATATAAAAAATGTGTTGAAAACAGCTATTTCCTGTTGCAGCTCATCTGAAGAATCAGCTGGCAGCGCTGCAGCAGGAGAGTGAGGAGGAGCAGCAGGCCTGCAGGAGGGAGGTGATGAAGCTCAGGGACCAACTTCAGCAGGCTTACCAGGAGAGAGATGAGGCTCACACAGAGGTACAGAGGTTGTGGGAGACAGTGGAGGCAGCTACAGTTACCAAGGTAACACTATATATGATATTTTTTTGAGTTAGAGTTATGGTGACATTTTATTCACCATTTTCAGTATAGATTCAGAGAAGCATCATCACCACTGGATGGGATAATGTTTTTGACAGTTACCACTGTTTTCACTTCCAAATGAATGATTTAGATAACTTATGTAAACTCTGTCCCTGTGACTTTATAATGATCCGAGTGTGTATAATGTCGATTTCTGCCTTTCAAAAGAAACTTTCTGGAACAACCACATTTTGGACAGCCTCTCCATTGTTTTGCACAGTGATCATTGATGTGTCATAGTGCTGTGGACAATGTTTCAGTGACAATGAAAAAACAGATTTGTACATTTTAAACTATTCCATTTTGTATTTAACCAAAATTATAAGATACATATTTATGTATTCAGTATTTTTCCATTATGTGTTTCTGAGGCACGAAGCAAGAATGAACACAATAAAAATAAGAAAAATAATTTGACTACAGTCACGTGTTGTTTGACATTTTGATACTTTGGATGATTGATTATTTGGCTGATTTCATCAGCAGCTTATTTTTGTTTTCTTGCCATTTTCTCTTCAGTAGAATATTTTCTGAGCTTTTCTGAAATTGGTAAAAAAAAACAAAAATGTGCTGTAGGTGAAATGAGCACTGTATGGGCTGTAAATATTACATTTGTTTTTCCCTCCAGATGGACGTGGCTGTGGCTGCTGAGGAGCTGAAGACGGTCAAAGTAGAGATGAGTCAGAAAATTAAGGAGGTGTGTGGCTAATTCCCTTAATTTTTTAGCCCTTTTATACCCTGTCATCTTTTGTCAAACATTTATTGCGTTACCCTTGACCCACTGAAAATGAGCAAATTAATTCCAAAACTTTCTAATGGTCAGATGAAAGGGCAGTTGAGGCAGGAGTCTGCCCGCTCCGCTGAAGCTATGAACTCTCACAGCGAGCTCCTCCAGCGGGTTGAGGAGATGGAGAGAGTGGTGGAGATGAAGAGGAGACAGGTACACTGTAAGACAGCTCACAGAGTGATGAGAGGGATGAGCAACACCAGCTAATATGCTGTTTGATTTTGACCTCCCAGGGTCTGCTGCTGCAGTCCGTGTGCCAGGTCTTGTCTGTGAAGGTTCAGACCAGTCGGCAGCAACTGGAGGAAGAAAAAGACAGAGGCAGACACTTGGAGGCGCGCTGTCAGCAGCTCAGAGAACAGACAGGTTAGCTGTGGCTGTGCTACAACCATCACACAATGCTGTTCTAAGGCTTTTCAGGAAAAACATAGACGTACATCATACAAATTTCAGTATATTTCACTAGCTGTATGTCAAGTTTCGAGTTATTTTGGTCACCTACAAGATATTGATGTGGTCAGATCCTCACTCAGGAGCCTGGTAGTTGTTCTAGGCTGCGAAAGACACGTTTTCATGTAGTAAGTCACCCCATCAGCCTGAACTACAAAGTGGGCTAAGGTTATAAGTAAAAAATTGTGAAAAATGCCTATCACAGTTTCTCAGAACCCAAGGTGACATCTTAAAAGTTGCTTGTTTTATCTGAGCAACAGCAAAAAAAAACCCCAAATTTACAATGAAATAAGACAGAAAGTGAAAAGCAGAGAACTCTCACACTTTAGAATCTGAAACTAAAGAATATTTGGCTTTTTTGCTTAATAAGTTGTCATGTTATAGTTTTTTTCAAATCCAAACCACTGGAACACTTACAGAAAATATGGCTGCTGTTTGGGCCCAACAACAGAGCAGTTTCCTGATGCTGACTTCAGAAGAAACAAAGTGTAAAAGTTAAATGTCGACTTAAGGAGTAGTTTGACATTTTGGGAAATCCACTCACTGGATTTCTTGTTGAGAGTTTGATGAGATTCTCTTAGCTCTGCATTATATATAAAGCTACAGCTAGCAGCTGGTTAGCTTAGCATAGCACAAAGACTGAAACATTCACCCTGACTGGGTCCAGCACATAACATTTAAAACCACCACAATACAGTTTAAACAAATTATATATAACTTGTTAATTGGTGCAATTTAGAGGTGCTGGCGGGAGGATTTTTATAATTTACAGACAGAGCCGTGGTAGCTACTCCTTCCTGCTAACTCCTGGCCATAGCTTCGTATTTAACAGACAATTATTAGACAATTTCTCAAGAGGTGGAACTGTTCCTCTGTCCCTTCAAGCCTGCTGCATGTTGTACTGTATCTCAAGGAAAGGCTGGAATTTGTGTCACTTATTTATCTGCTTTTTTATATTACACCATTTCTAGCTACAGTCAGGTATTACAGAAATCTGATTTATATATTATCTGTTTTCCAGTGCGACACATTATGTTAAGATGTTGAACTACATTTTTCTGTTTGATTTTCACAGTTATAAAGGATTCCCTTGTGTTTGAGCTGAAAGTTGAACTGGAAGTAAGTACAGAGAACGAAAGATCAGAGAATGGAAATACCATTTGTAAATGTCTCATCTCATAAAATGTGTGATCAGTAGTGCACATGATGTTATTCTTGTTGGTGTTGAATACATGTGAGTGTTTGTCTGGCTCTGCAGAGGCAGCAGACAGAAAACAGCAAACTGCTGAAAGAGGGCAGAAAGATGAAAGCTGCTGCTGATAGAGTCCAGGTCAGGTCGCACGAATATTTCCTCATCTCTTTGTTGATGCCATTCATCCAGTTGAGCCATTTTCCAAGGAGCACTTATATATACATGTATATATACAGTATAAATGTAGTCAGTGCTCTCAGCTCTATGTGTTCACTCAGACAGCGTGACTCTTTGCTTCACTCTGTGTCTTTCAGGCAGAGAGGAACCGTGTTGTCAAGCAACTGCAAGAGCAAGACCGGCTGCTGAAGGCAGCTACATGCAACACTGAGACTGAGCTGCAGGTGGCGCTGACAGACAAAGTTAACCTGCGGAAGGAGCTGTGAGTCTCACCTTCGTTTCTTAACTTACCTCCTCACTTTTATAGTAAGTATCAATCAGCAAGTGTAGAAAGTCACAACATTGTGAGTCACATAACAATGACATCACTAGAGTTCTACTGTAGAAAACAATGACATCAGTAGAGTTTGACTGTAACTCACAATGACATCACTACAGTTCTGTTGTAACTCACAGTGACATCACTAGAGTTCTATTATATCTCTCAATGACATCACTAGAGTTCTACTGTAGAGAACAATGACATCACTAGAGTTCTACTGTAGAAACAATGACATCACTAGAGTTCTACTGTAACTCACAATGACATCACTAGAGTTCTACTGTAGAGAACAATGACATCACTAGCGTTCTACTGTAACTCACAATGACATCACTACAGTTCTGTTGTAACTCACAGTGACATCACTGGAGTTCTATTATATCTCTCAATGACATCACTAGAGTTCTACTGTAGAGAACAATGACATCACTAGAGTTCTACTGTAGAGAACAATGACATCACTAGAGTTCTACTGTAACTCACAATGACATCACTACAGTTCTGTTGTAACTCACAATGACATCACTAGAGTTCTGTTGTAGCTCTCAGTGACATCAGCAGTGTTCTACTGTAGGTAATTCATATTAGTCGAGTTTTACTCTTAACTGTAGCTCACTGTGACATCACTGGATTTCTACTTTAGCCCCAAATTATTTCCAGATGCAGGACAAATACTCCATACGAACGGTTAAGATTCGCAGACATTCGATTTCTAAGATGACCTCTCAGACAGATGGATCAGCAGCAAATTGAGCAATAATCAGCTGCATCTGTTTCCCATCTCTGAGTTCACTGTCTCATAAGGGAGGAGTACATGTTAGTGGGCGAGGAGGAAATATTAACATTTGAGAACAGTGAGGTTAGACAGATATATTGGTTTATAATGTCTCAGACTGATATTTGATAGTTGTCCTTTATTAAAAATCAGATTCAGTCTCTGTCAGCCATCATCTGATATGATGGAGGATTTTTCAGGTTTTGACTCTTCCTCAGTGTCATCATTTAATGAAATCTGTCTCACTGTGCTGCAGACCCAGCCACCTACAATAATAGTCTGAAGTCTGGGATTCAGTATTATCCAACGGTGTATATGCTACTTCAGAGACTGTCTTTTTAAAAGGAAGTTGCAGGAAAACACTGATGCTAGTGATGCAATTAGAACTTTTGGACCTGAAGTGGTCATGAAATATAAGAAAAATGTTTTTGGAAACAACTTTTTAGCCATAAAAAAATATATATATATCTTTTCTTCAGAGGGAAGATTAAAGGCGAACATGCTCGTCTCCTGCAGAGCTCCTCCACTGCACAACAAACAGCGGCCACTCAGAAGGAGCTACTTGAGCGAACCATTGAGAAGCTGCAGGGGGAGCTGAGCATGGCCCAGAAAGAGGAGGAGGCCATGAGGAAAGACCTGGAGGCTTCAAAAAATGAGGTATATTCAACAAATGCTGCAGTGTTTTTGCACGATGGGTAGTGTTGCACCAAGACGTAAAACAATTCCTCTTTTGTGGCTCCCTGTTCCTTCTTTTCTCGGCCACCAGTTGTGTCTTGTTGTTACGAAGTTGGAGGGTGAGAAAAGCAGCCTGGAGACCCAGCTGAGCGAAGCCAAGGTAAAATTGGCTAGAGTCACATCCCACCTGATGAAGGATAGCAAGAATATGTACTTTACTCATTCAGTGGTTGGTCATAGTACTGCTTTCTTTTCATGTTGGTGGCCTGTGAACCTGTGACTGGCAGCGAGAGGTGGGATCTCTGAGCTCAGCCTTACAGAGTCAGCAGGATGAGAACAGCACACTCATGGGAAAATTGGGAAATTTACATGGGAAATTTAAGGTACAACAATTGAATTGAATTTGAATTGAAATGATTAAACTGCTGTTTACCTTTTTTAAAAAAAATGTTTTAATCCACCCCAGATATATGAATAAACTTGTCTTCACAGTGATCCGTAATATCACCTGTGTTGTGCTGTAGATGAGTGATCTGGAGGTCTTGCAGGGTGTCTCTCGTCCTGCAGGGGTTGTGGTCAGTCAAACCCTTGAAAGCGCCCTGGCGTCCCACACCAGACTCCACCTCCACAGCCAGAGCCTGCATCAGGAGCTCAGGGGGCGAGAGCAGGTCACTCTCAAGCACAGGTCAGAACTGCATCAGATCACGAACACGACATGTGACAGCTGTGAATACTGTCAAGTCAGTGACACGTCTAAACTGTTGATGTGACGTATTTGTAACTGTAATTACACTCTTTCTGCACTTTATATGTATGTATAATGAGAGTTTAATTTATTTGGATGATGTTAAGTTGTGTAACTGGTGATGTCACTGTTGCTTCCCTCTGTGTCAGGCTGCAAGCTCAGAGTGAAATCAGGAAACACCAAGTGGAGGTGGAGAAACTCCAACGACTCCTGACATCTACTCACTCTGAGAACAACAGAGCTGTAAGAAATCACACTATTTCTACTTATACAGGCTTTTTATATTGTGTGTAATGTTATTTTAAAACTTTGGAGCCGTATTCTTCTTACTGTTGAAGCTATTAAGAAATTTACACACATAATGTACAGTATGTGTTGGAATTAAGTTACTGTATGTCAAACATGCATTTTGCTTTTATTCATGTCATCAAGAAATTGAAATATTCCCTTCCCTCACCCCTTTACAAGGTGACTTTATATAAATTTCTCCTTTGAAATTCTGCACTGGAGTCAGAAATAAACTCTATTTGGTAATGGAGATAAATAACAACTCTTCAGGCTACAAATTGATTTAAAAAAATTGGCAAATGTGAAAAAGGAGTCAGAACAAGTTAAGTGTGAGACACAGTTGGTGTATCTGTGCAATTAGCCAATACTGAATCAGTGGAAAATAGAAAGTAATTTATTAAATGATTTTTTGTGTCCAAAGGTTTGAGGATATTCAAAATGAATCAACTTGTTTGAAAATGTGGGAAATATGCTTTTTTTTTTTTTTTTTTAATAATAAAGATGCTGCTAAATAGACAGACCCAGGCTAACTGTTTGCTCCTGTTAACAGTGTTAGTGCTAACTTAAGCTAACAAGTTGCTGGTTGTAGCTAACACTCAAAACAAGAAAGTGAAAATGTGTATTTGCCAAAATGTTGAACTGTTCCTACAGAACAGGTTCTTCATTATCACCTAATGCTGAGAGGCCCTCAACAAAATCTATTTTTAAGTTCATATGATTTCAGTTGATATTTTGTTTACTTGGTTTTTATTCCCAAATCAATTCCTAATTAATTAGATTACAACAACCTTGTGGGCGTGTTGTAATGTAGCCTCTATCGTGACCATTTTTCCAGGTTCTAGAAAAATGGAATATAATTGCCATGTATGTGTTTCCTGTGGGAACTCACAGGGTATGTACATACACAATGTACAGAGAGAAGTGTGTGTGTGTGTGTGTGTGTGTGTGTGTGTGTGTGTGTGTGTGTGTGTGTGTGTGTGTGTGTGTGTGTGTGTGTCTGAACCCTCCAGCTGGAGTCCTTTCAGAAGGCCTTGGATATGGTCACTGTTGACAACAGAAGGCTGGCCCAGAGGCTGAAGCAGGCTGTGGTGATCAACAGAAGTTTACACTGCAAACTGGAGCAGGGCAGAGACCAGTGCCAGGCCACCATCACACCAAGGGCATAGATTTGCTCTCAGCATTGGTAGGGGTGCAAAAACCCGGCCATCCCTCCCAAACAAAGACATTGGCTTTTTAATGCCATCAACCAAACGGTTTATTTATTAACATCTGAATTTACAATGCCGTATGCAAATGTAGTATATGTACATATGTTGAATTTCCATATATGAAATATATGTTAGTTAGTTAGCTGTTGTCATTTTTTTTACATGTTTAAGGTGAATTAGTACCGTTAATGTTGCTGGGAAGGGTCGAAAATGTCTCCTTGGGGGAGGATTGTGCGCTGTGTGCACACCATTGTGTAATGCCCTGTTTGACCAGCGGGTGTCTATGGACTATGTGTTAGTTAAAAGCAACAGAACATTGTTTATAGACAAAACATGTTAGTGTGACAGGGTGGTAAATCAAAATGAGGGACACACACAAATCATTACATTTTTACAAAAAAGTATGTTTTTATTCAAAAAATATCTTATGTAAATAGGGACACAGATATAATCCTGACAATAATAAAGATTTGATAAAAAACAACATTTAATGGTGATATTTTAGATACAAATGTTGTTTAATACGGACGTGAAAATTGCCATGTTCTAAGGAAAAATGGCTAAAGTCTTTATAAATAGTATTTTCTCATTTAATATCATGGCAAGAGTACTTGACTTAATAATTTTAAGATTTGGAAACACATTTTTGCACATTTTTGTGCTTTATGCATCTCATCAAATCTTGCAGACCCAAATGGCTCCCGTTTCATAAAATGACTCAGCTATCGTCTATATGGGGATATAGTGGTATAGCATTATTGCAGATCAACTTCTGAGAACTTCTCTGTGTTTGTGGGGACGAATTGTTTGAAACCATCAGTGTGAGGTTATTGTGGCCAGTTGTGACAGCTTCAAAAGGCTTTTTGAGGGACACCTGCAGTGACTGAGGTCAGTGTCAGGATAAGTCTCTACGACATGAATGAAACTGAAGGTAACGTCCTTTGTGCAGATTGAAATGAGAGGAGTGAAGTTCACGCACCAAGCAGCAGGAACATTCAAAAATTCTCCAGGAATTTTCTAGTTCTGTTTATTATTCTCTGTCCTCAGTGTTCACAGATTCAGTTTCTTGGCTTTTACTTCTTTTCTACTGTTGTTGATAGATGATAGTAACAACATTTGAAGAGCAGAATGTGTTCGGCTCTAGCACAGTCACCACCTTCACAGATGAAAGTATCGACCAGTTTAACATGAAAACGGTGTTCAGTAGGAAACAGATGGAACTGACCCACCAGAACTGCAACCTGGAGCAAAACCAGACTTCATAGATGTGATGCTGTGACCTCAGAGATGTACAGTATGTATTCACCTCACACACAAGTTCAGATTGTGAAGCAGTTGTCAGTGTAGTACAGCTGATGTACATTCGTTTTATTCATAACTTAATTGTTGTCATCAAAAAGGTGTTTAATAAATAAACCTGTGATTAAATTGTACGGAGTATGTTTTTTTTTTCATAATTACAAGTTTGGTAGGCAGTTTGCTACTTGATGAACTATGCAACCTGGTTAATTATAAAATGTTTGTTTATTTCTCTGAATATTATTATATTCTCATTTATATATTGTAACTATGGGTAACTAAGGCTTAAAAACGTAAAAAAATACAGTAAGGCATAAAACGTCGAAAAAACTTCATAGTATAGTGAAGCATAAAACGTCGTAGTATACTAAGGTATAAAGGGGTCAAAGTATATTAAGGAATAAAACAAAAAAACGTCTTAGTATAGTAAGGCATAAAAACGTCATAAAATATGATAGTATTTCAAGGCATAAAATTGTCATAAATCCTCCTAGTATTGTAAGGCATAAAAACCTTATAGTATAGTAAGGCATTAAATGACAGTCAGTCAGGTGTGAGTGATTATATTTCTACAAATAAAAGTGCACATACGGGTCAAATTCTATGATATGATCTTGAACAAACAACTATGTACAATTCTAAATCAAAAATCAGTACATGAATACATTCTCACTTTAAACAAATATGGGAGAACAAACCAAGGACTCTATAATAATTCCTGTGTTCATTGAAAATGTATTCCTGATCAGTTTTGGTCTAGCATTTAAACACCGATAACAGTTATGAATTGTGTTCATTTTTTTTTTTTTAGACAGTTTGTTTATTTATTTAGTTTAGCTCTCCTTAAATTGACCGCTGCAGCCGGCATGTTTGTTCAAAACGTGCAACCTTTACTTTGAAGACGAGCTGTTTCTATTTCCGGCTCTCGAGTCCCTTGTTGAGCTCACAAACGTAAACATACAAACGTAAACATACATTTTCACTCAGCATAAGCAAGACAATGAAATTAGGCAATACCCATTAAACTGACATTTTTCATTATACAGCGTGAACAACTGCGGAAGAATGATACTTCATGCACGGACCTTGTCAGTAGCTTTTATACTGATAGTCACAACCGGAAGTTCTAATTGTGATTGCGGCGACTTAACGTTCGTAAATCACATGATATTCTATTCAATAGTTTACGAGGAAATTATCCAGAGCCACAGTGGCTAGATATGGGCAGCTCGTGTGGACTTGTAACTGGCATTTTAATACTATGTAAAGGGACTGCTTATTTTAATATGTAAGTTTACTACGTCGGTTTTATTTTAAGGTATTTTACTAATAACAAAAGCACTTTCCCGGTTAGCTATGTAGCTAGGTGATTGACTTTTTACCAGTCGGTTTCTGGGAGGCGTCGCTGATAAACCTTAACTAACGTCCGAGGGAAAGAAAAACGTTGGACGCAATTTTTTAACGTGTCGGACATATTCGTTGAAACAGTTAGTCCGATTTCTGGCCCACATCTGCGGTGACAGCTCGCAGGGAAATTACTAAGAGCACTTTATGAAGTTGTGAAGCTTGTGAAGCTTGTCCAGAGGCAGGATTCACTATGACAGAGCGGACCCCGCTTCTCCACTATCGCCTCTCCACCAGCGTCAATGAATCCGAGCAGCGGTCACCTCCGGCCGGGCAGGTCCCGGAGCGGCACCCGGGCAGCCCCAGGCAGAGGTCTACCCACCAGCGGCAACAACCGAAGAAACTCTCCACCTTCTTCGGTGTCGTGATCCCTACTTTGCTGTCAATGTTCAGCGTTGTGGTCTTTCTCAGAATAGGTGAGTAAAGGTGATGCCCACGTAAATCAGTGCATACTGTGTTGTGATTGCTCAACAGCGGAGGCGCGCCAAACTCTATTAGCAATTATAAGATTTTACGTTGTTTACGTCTCCTTGCGTTTCAGTAAAGGTTTACAACATAACTGGTAGGAACCTTTTCGCCTTTTAGGAGCCACAGGTGAATTCGGCATGCACGCCATTCATCAAATGCATCATGTTTAAGTATCATAAACTTTGTTCATCTATCTGAATAAGCATGCAGGCCACTAATGAGGCGTGTAAACTACTTGAAAGTTAATAGTAAGAAAACTGTGCTTGATAATATTTGCACTGGTGTAATGAATCAATTATAAGCTTTTGTCCCTTTATAATTTTTTACAATGCTGTACTGTTCATTTAAAGGTCACGTAGACTGAGAAGCAAATGAATTACAGAAGAGGTTTTTTAAGTTTTGAGGAAGTCATATCAGGTTTCATAGACACATCTGCCCTCAAAACCCCCTGTTTATGCTCTGTGCATCTGTCATGATAACCTGTGGTAGGAATGTGAGAGTAAGTCTGGATAGACGGAAACTATTTGTGCATTGCTTGATTAGAATAAATCACCAATGAAATTTTGCATCAGGCTGTTTTATGTCACTAAATTTAGCAGTAAATTTAATTCAGTGAGAAAATCACTAGCTTTCTACATTAAATCAATCAAAAATCCCACACAGTCAACTGCTAGGCGGCTGAATATTCTCTGTCATAAGGAGAGCTTTTCCTCCGTATTTACATTTACTAGGTAAAAATGAAATATTTGATAAGACTGTTCTTTACGCACAGCCTACCTCCCCTTGCAAAACTGTTCTAACACCTGCAGAAGTTTGATTACAGCAAAAAGGGATGAGCTTAAGATGCACAGGATTTTAATATTTAAGGGATACAAAATAGAGTATGTGTAACATTGTCCTCAAAGTGTTATTATCTGTTGGGAAGTTAACTGGTTAACTTACCGGTCTCTACAGGTCAAATCTTTCTCATTGTTGTGGGCACTGCAGAAGTATTCTTTTCATTTCGTGTAATATTGCATAAGTTTAAGGTTAAAAAAGCTGAAATGAGTAATTTTGGGCAATGTGAAGTGGGTTAAAGTTCTGTTTTCCTATGAAAAACCGCTATTGTGAAGCAAGAAATCATAGGGTCATGCAAACCAAGCTTTTACGTTCCCACTGTCTCAGCAGAAAGAAAGAGACCAGACTTGAGTTCATCCTCTCTTGTCTGTTATCTCAGTTGCAAGTATTTGGGTGTTTGTGTGCTTGTATGTGTTTTTTTTTTTGTGTCCCTTTTGTACCTCAAAGTTGTTTTCTAACTCACTCTCTCTCTCACATTCCCCCCCTGCTCCCCCTCAGTCTCGTGAGATGTCAGCTGCTGTGCAGTGAACACACAAAGTGCACAGACAGACACACACACACACACACATGCACAGACTCACATGGACACACATAGTAGCTGTCTGTGTGGAACTTTCGACTGCTATTCTCAGTCTGTAGCATGTTAAGTCTGTTCAGGAAATAACAGCGGTGTCATTGTGGATGTGAAACTAAACTTGTAAATTTACCAGCCTCGAAAACCTCAACATATGTGAGCATGAAGAGACTAAACTGCCATCATACGCTTATTATCATAACCTAATGTATCCTAATAAATCAAAGTATATTTTTTATGATATTTAAAATAAAAACATTACCTTCTTAAAAATGTGCTTAAAATCGCCATTAATGCTAAAACAAAGAAAACCCTTATTAAAAACCTTTTTAACATTTATTAACTGTGCTTGCTGCCTTCTTCATAACCTGGTACTTTGTGCCATGAGATTTAGGGTCCAGTGCTTTGTGATCATGTGACATCCAAAGCAGCACCGAGGATAAAGGCAGATCATGGAAACATGCCGTTAGTCGCAGTCATTGATTTTATATAAATATATACAGTCAAAGGTCACAGTCGTTGAAAGAAGAAAGTGATCATGATGTTGTAAATGCGTGTCTAACATGGTGTGTAGTGACACTGACATATCCTCATACACTTTGATTAGATGCACATGACTTTGCTCATGAAGTTGTGAGATTTAAGTTATTTTAATCACTCGTTTCAAATATCTGAAATACTTTTTCTTTTCTTTTTTTTTTCTTTTTTTTTTGCAAAATGTGTGTTTGCAGATATCGTTTTAAGAACAAGTATCATCTTTTTTGGAGGACTTAGGGGTCAATAAAATCCTGCTTTTAAATAAGGACAACAACCTTGTCTCCCCTAAGTTCCCTCCTTCAAGCACTTGACCAGCCAGTCGTGGGCCTCAACCCAGCTGAGCGCAATTTATTTATATTTTATCAGGCTGCGTGTAGTTCCTCATTTCTTTTGTGCATCAGCAGCACACTCAAAAATTTGCCATATTCAATTCATATTCATGTTCACCTTTCTAGTTTGAACACACTGCACACTAAACATCTGCTTAGAGTCAGAATGTAGTATGGATTTGGGATACGGCGATTGGCTGTGAACAGAATCACTCCCTTTTTACTGTAAAGTGCGATATACTGTGCTTATTACCTGTCCACCATTTTATTTGAATGTCCAAATTTTGAACATGAATTTTATTCACATAGCTGTCCTTAACAATGGGACAGGAAATGTAGCATCACATTTTATAGATGCAAAACTTAACTGTTGTGCCACTCTACGCCTGTGTGTGTGTGTGTGTGTGTGTGTGTGTGTGTGTGTGTGTGTGTGTACATATAAACAGACATATGATAAATTAAAAGAAAAACCAACTGGAGGGACGAACACCATTCTTCCAAAACATATTCTCTCATGTGATGTTTTGATGATGGTGGTGGAGAGCGCTGTCTAACACGTCGCTCCAAAATCTCCCGCAGGTGTTCCACTGGGTTGAGATCAGGTGACTGTGAAGTTCGTAGCATCTGATTTGCATCATTTTCATACTCATCACACCATTCAGTGACCCCTGAGGACCCGTGGATGGGGGCTCTGTCCTCCTGTTTCTCCACTAAGTTTTCAGTTTTTCCTTTAGTTTGTCTCCCTGATTCTTTTATTTCTTCCTTTCTCTCATTTTTCTCATTGATGAAATAGTTCCTGATTTTTACTGTTTATTTAGGGAACTATCTGTTTCCTGGTACAGATCCTCAGACGTCAACATTACAGTAAAGACATGAAAGAGAAACTGGAAACATTTCCATCTTGTGATTCCAGTTTCTCTTTTAGCAACGAGTGTGTGTTGTCATGTGTCATTTTGTGCACTCTCAGGGAATTTCCAGAAATATTTTCACTATTAAATTGTTATTATTATATTTTTATCACATCAACTACAAGCACAGTGCATCCAATATGTATTTATGTCTGTGGTTCAAATCAAAGAGTTGATGTGCTGATGATTATTGGCTGTATTAATGTGATTCACATGCTACACCCCCCGTACTGTGTGTAGGCTCTAACCTCTCTGATGTTAGTGCAAGGCCAGGAGTCCTGTGTCCAGTCAGCTGATCATCAGTGTTTTGTGTGTGTGTGTGTGTGTGTGTGTGTGTTCTCTCTTTCTAGGATTTGTGGTTGGCCAGTCTGGACTGTACCAAGCTATTGCCATGTTCCTGGTGGCCTACTTCATCATCTGTATGACCGTGCTGTCAGTCTGTGCTATCTCCACCAATGGAGCCCTGGACGCCGGCGGAGCCTATTGTATCCTCATATCGTCAACACACACAGCGTCACATGACAGTTAGCGCAGTATCAGTAACATCGTCGGTGGTCAAGATGTCGACAGAATGCACACACTCCTCCTCGCTGCACTAAACAGACAGTGTCTTTGTTTCACTCAGGCATCGTCTGTGACACTGAACGGAGCTGGATTTGTTTAGTGATTGCACTAGAAGACGCTGTTCAGCACTTGTGATTGAGATTAATGCCAATGTGCTTCCATGCCAGCAGTTTGGTAAATGACTCCAATCAGTGCTGTTTATCAGATGATATATATGCATCATATAATCTGATATTTATATCCATGGATCATCCTCAGTAACCGGGCAGTTTACTGTCACTTTTCATTGGCCCGTTTGTCATAATATTTTGATAAGGGCATTGGAATGAAGTTGTATCTACACACATTATTATCATGCTTGGGAGGACTTTGCTTTGACTGTATTCAAACCTTCCAACCATGATTATATTCTTTATGCTTCTTGTAATCCCTAACCTAAACCTATGTCTAATATTTACCCTCTGTGAAAGAGAAATCCAATGAAATTAAATACCCCGTTTTCACTGATGTTAAGGTCTTAAACTCTAATGGTTTTCTATGGGATTAGAAATACAAAAACACACACACACACACACACACATACACACAGGCCTGTTTTGTCAGAGTACTTTACCTTAACGTCACTCAGACATGATCAGCCGAGCGCTGGGTCCGGAGTTTGGTGGCAGCATCGGCATCATGTTCTTCCTGGCTAATGTGTGTGGCAGCGCTCTGTATGTGCTGGGTCTGGTGGAGGCCATCGTGGGCACCTTCGGCGTGCCAGAGGGTGAGTTTGATTTCTACAGCTCGTAAAATGCGTCCAGCTCAACATGTCATAACCGTGTCATAAACATTCCTGGAATAGCAAGAGATTTGCAGATGTGTTTCCCAGAGGAAGAGGAATTTTCAGGTGTAAATGCAGGGTTTTTAGAAGAGAAAGTAAAGCAATGTTTCCTGGGTAAATGAAGCTCTTGAACACATTCTGTCAATTTATAAGCATCACACATCTCGTCCTCTCCTAGACGGGACCGGGGCCACTTCCCCCTACCAGGTCCTGCCGTCAGGTTACTGGTGGTCTCTGCTTTACGGTACAGCCGTCGCCCTGCTGTGCCTGCTGGTGTGCCTGGTGGGGGCCCACATCTACGCCAAGGCCACTTTCATCATCTTCCTGGTGGTCATGTTCGTCCTGGGCACCATCTTCGTCAGCTTCTTCGCCGTATGGCCTCACACCATCATCCTGCCCAGATCTGCCACGCACAACCCGGCGGTGAATGGAACCGGCCCCGTGGTTCCCACCACGGCCAACTTCACCGGCTTCAAGTTGGACACGCTGCTCGGGAACCTGTGGGGTAAGATGGAGGAGGCTGGTCCAGAAATGGGACGACAGTCGCAAATAAGTTCTGTGCTCATACCACACATGATTTGCCTGATTTGATCTCTGATACGACAATGATACGAATCAAAGTTAGATTTGAATTAGTGATACCAACAAATAATCTGTAATTACTGTTAAGAATTGAATAGATAAAAGAATAGTTCAGATGAGGAAAGAGGTGGTGTGAACTGTGGTTTGGATACTGTACCGGGTTGCATCTGTCTAATTAGCTTTTTTAAATATTTTAAACTTGTATTAAATAACAACAAAACAGAGCTGGAACGTTGCTGTTTTTAAGTGAGGGAGCAGTTTTATATTATAATGTAATTCATTGCTCAAATAGTAAATTTGTTTGGATTTTGTGTCAGTTGTAGGTCACACTAGTAGTTTAAGTATGTTATTATGGAAAAACTTGCACTTTATAGTGCATCGTTTTTTAACAGTTAACCTGTTAAGCTGCTGTTCCTCCTTTAATCGATCCTTAAACCTCATGGAAGGGGAAGGTTATCAAATCTCTGGGCTACTGTTGAACTTCTGAACTCATAAGTTTTTTATAAAACATAGTAAAGTTCCCATTTGGGTTTGGATCAAAGAAAACAGAGTGCGGTGGTGATCACACTCTACACTGTGTTGCTCCATCTGATCTTGTTGCTCTCAGAAAGTCGTCAGCTAAGCTCTAAAACAAGACTTCAGTTATGGAGGAGGAAGAGATGTAAACATCAGGCAAATGGCAGACTTGTATAAACCATGTGTGGGAGAGTCTGACTAACTTAGAAGTGTTTCTAAGACAAAGGTCAACAGTCGTAGGTGTGTACTCTCATATTATTCTCCTCAGAGCCTTCTGTGCAAATAAAAACCAGCTCTGAAATAAGATGTTTGAATGACGCTAGCTTGTGACCGAAGTGCAATATGAAAGACACAGTGATAATAACTTCTTTTGACTGATTTAATGTACAAACTAAGGCTTTGATGTGATTTAGCCTCTAGTTAAGCTATTTAACTGCATTTCAGCACTCTTAAACCCTCTACAACGCCATACTTTCAAGTAGAGTTATACAGAGGTTAATAGGGAGATGAAATTTTCAGTAAATTAAATTTCAGTAAATGTAGAATCCCCTTTTCTCCCATACTTTACACTGATATGGTGTCAATGCTGAGAACTGAATGTCTCTTATGGGCGCAGTCACACTTTACAGAAGTCAATAAGAAGTTGTCCTTTTCATAAACCTTCATAAAAGCTCTTATACACATTAAAGAAATTACATCAAACATGCCAACTCGTGAGCTTTAGAGGTTGTGTTAGGCAGATGTGGACACCTTTTGACAAAGCTAGGCTAGCAGTTTCCCTCTGTTTCCAGTTTTTGTGCTAAGCTAAGCTAACTGGCTGCTGGTGATAACTTTATGTTTTACTGTAGAACAATGAGAGTGGTATCAATCTTCGAAAGCAAACAGCTGTATTTATCAAAAATGTCTTGTGTGTGTTGAATTCCACACTATGCCAACTCGATCCCAGCCCTCGTTGTGCAAGTCACTACTGCAGTGACAAGTGACAAGGACATGGTCCCTCACCGGCTCTAATGAAGCTGAAATTAGCTCTACTGGGAATAGAACCAGAGGCTTTGTGGTGGCAGTGAGTGCTTTGTCCTGTTGCCACCTCTGTTTTTTTCTGAAAATACATAATCACATAATACATAACTGGCAGAGGACAGAGATTTTGACTGATCTGTAATTAGATGTTGTACATGTTCTCCGGTTCTTAATGTCCACGGAAAACCAACCAGGCGCTCAACTCCGTTTGCAGGGAATTATATCCAAACACATGATTAAGCATGACTAAGCTAATTGCTGTAACTTGGGCATGCACCCAGGCACACGTGAGAACTATTACACACAACAAGCTTTGGATTATCCTGAGATCTAATGAAATAGAAAGCAAACACACACAGAGACATATTAAATTATGATTTTCAATGAACTCATTGTGAATATTTTAAGAGAGAAGAGTCAAGACAGTGGAGTGGCAGTGCAGGTCTCCTCTCGTTACTTTTACATGTTTATTTCATTCCATCAAACTGTTGTATCAAGTGTTTTTACAAATATAACTACAGCTGTAATATTAGCTGTTCAATCATGGACTTTGTTTACCTTCATACCTTAATCAATAAAGCACAGTAGTTTTAATGAGTTTTGTTGCTGGAATTCCCTCAGGTAAAATGCTGCTGCATCTTATGAGGAAGAAAATGTTGTTTTTGTTTTTAGTTCAAGTTAAAGTGTTAGGCGTGATCCATATATGTATTTCTAATTGTACACATTCAGCCTCATCAAAGAATGTGGGTTTTTTGAAATATTGGTGCGTAGACGCAAACAGAGGAAACAGAGGAAACAGAGGAAACAGAGGAAGCAGAGGAAACAGAGGAAGCAGAGGAAACAGAGGAAACAGAGGAAACCTGTCACAGCTCGCAGCTGAGATTAAGTAGATACTGCTCTGTAAACAACACATAAGATCTGAATAAAATGGTTTTAAGTCAAAGTTCAAACGCTGTCAAACACGATTAAGTTGGGTGGCGAGCAGGTACAGAGTGTTGGCCATGTTGATAGACACACAACTACAGGGATTAACTGTTGTTTCCTCTTCCAACAGCTGACTACACTGTGGATTACACAACAGAAACTATGATGACCTTTGCCACCGTTTTCGCTGTGATGTTTAATGGCTGCACCGGCATCATGGCTGGTTCTAACATGTCAGGTAGGGGAGGCAGGTGTGTGTGTGTGTGTGTGTGTGTGTGTGTGTGGGTGACCTGATTATTTTTCTATGAACGTAGAGTGAACCTGTCTGTCCTCCAGGTGACCTGAAAAGTCCCAGCTCTTCCATCCCCCGCGGCACCATCACAGCTGTCATCTTCACCTTCATCATCTACAACTTGCTCAGTGTGCTGGTGGCGTGCTCCTGTGACCGGTCAGTTAACACACACACACACACACACACACACACACACACACACACACACACACACACACACACACACACAAACAATCACAAAACACTAAAACGACCAATAATTGAACATAAATCCACACAGATCAAGTTCATTAAACCCTGGGGTTGATAAGAGCAGAAGTGCAGTGCTGTAGAAAAGGATGTTAGCATGTTTTGCTCTCAGCAGATGAAATCCAGTAGTTAGTGGCTATCAGATAATGCAACCAGGGTTCATTTTCTGCTTCACCAAACAGAATTGGAGCATCAGTGGAGCCCGATTACAAAACCATTTATTCCAAGTGAGTGTTATCCAACTCCAGGTGTCAGTTAATCAATCAGAACAACGGCAGAAATGCAAGTAGGCAGAACAATGAAAACACAGTACTGTGTGCATGTATGGCCAGTGGGTCTCCGTCCCAGCTCATTTTTGACACTCGATCGTTTAAAGAAATGAGGGACAATCAGGTCTTTCATTAATTGTTCTTCATGTTATTGCTAATACAGCTCCAGTACTCATCTTATAAAAGTAGTAGCAGGGACAAATTCATCCAAACATGCAAGTACATTTAGAACTGAGAGCTGGCAACAACATGGCCGTGTTTTAGGTTTGCACTCATTATTTTCAGTTTAAAATCTTAACTAAATGTCCATCCAGCCACCACTTGACAACAGTATGATAATGACTATAATACTGTCATAGAAGCAAATCAAAGCAGCTATTGCTACATAGCCAGCGTTAGCATTAACAGCTGTTTACTTACCAGTCTAGAGGAAACGTCTGAAGACGTACCGCTGCTCAGAGGGCGTATTATAACGACGACAGCCGACGCTCTTGTCATGCGACGATGACCACCACCTGCTTGCACCTGCAAATAGACCCTTATTTTAACAACAGGTTGAACGAGTACCTGTTAGGTGAAAGAGGACGAGGACATAGACAAACTCGCAGCCAGACAGTGAAATCGTTGGTGACCTCAGTAGATCAGTGGGTCATTTACAGGAAGCTAACACTTTATCACACAGAGTGTCCAGCTAGCTGAACCAGAAGTAAAGAGACCAAATAGCCAGTTTATCTGTTCATTCCAGTGCTCTTTAATCACACGCCAAAGATGTGTGTGTGAATGATGGTTTGTTTATTTTATCTTCATCTGTCACATTTGGCTTCATATTAGCATGATATTGGCATTTAGCATTTAGATTTAAAACAATTTTTTCATTTTTTTTCCCTCATTTCCTGATTTTGAGTTGCCGCGTGAACGTTGTGTATTCTTAAAGGAACAGTTCACTGGAAAAATCTGGAACCTGGAAGCCTGAAATTGATCCTTTGTGGAGAACTCCAGTTGTAGTTAACTTTTAGTCATAGTTATAATTAACTTAATTAACTAAAAAGTTAAAAAAAAAAATGGTGAAAGCAGCCAATCAGTGACACATGGATAACTTTGGTGTCTGTGTCCTCACTTCACTCTTAAGTTTGGAGCTGTAAAGCATGGGTCCTTGATGTTGCAGTGGGTATTTACTTCTTTCTATTTATTTGTCCTCCCTCTCCCTCTATCTGTCTGCCTCTTTCTATCTGTCTTTTGCTGAGTGCCAGAGTTCGGTATTGATGTAGCTCTAAAGCGAGTGTTGCCAAGGTGCTAAACTGACATGACAGGGCTATAAAAGAGCATCGGAGATCAATACTGCCATCATTTACCCTGCCACACTGTCCTCCCTGCGTCCGCCTCCCACACTCATTCTCACTGATAAGAGACAGAGTATTACGCACTTTCTTCACCTCTGCAGTGCTCTATCTTTCCCCCTACAATCACACACATTACTTCTGCATTATACTGTTTTTTGTTTTTTTTCATAGGTTTTTAAAGTAGATCAGCTTGAAGAAAATGACCTTTATGTTGGGGATGCAGCTATTTATTCATCAATAAAGGCTGGGGGCTGTGTCAGTGTTTTGAAGTGGGGCCCAGTCAGCACTGAGCCCCTGCTCACATGACCCAATGAGGAGGCCACAACGGGTCCCTCACATGACCTGTGTGTATATGCGGGGCCTTGTTCACACTTGGGTAATTACAAATCCACAGCTCGAAACGCGATTGTGGACACAGTGGGACATGGTCACCACACATGTGGACACATGAAGCAGTGATTCAGAAACAGGGATACTTGTTCCCCAGGGTGAACGTCTGCTGCATCCTGGACAGACTGTAGAGCAGCTCAGCTAATTTGAACAATACAAATTCGTTTTTGATTAGAAAAGAAATACCCACAGTGCAACACAACACACACTGCATGAAAACGAGTTAGCGAGCGCGCAGGGAGGTCGACGGCTAGCTAAAAGTAAATAGATAACTAAATGTAAAGGAATAATGGTTGAGATAGTCAGCAAACAATAATGGATAAACAGCTGAAATTGTTTGATATAATCACTAGTCTTAAGTAACATTCAGTATAGAAATCAATTCAAACAAACACATTTGGAACGGGGTACTTCAGTTCATCTGACAGGGCTGTACCTGCACCTGAGACAATATAAAAGACCAGGAGCCACTGATATAAAGTATGTAGTGTAGTGTAAATGCAGATGAATCCCCACAATTGATTTGGTCCCATCAAGCAACACAGAGTAGGTTTTATGGTCTATTGAGGTGAGATAGCAAATTGCCACTGCATTCCCTCTGTGTGTGTGTGTGTGTGTGTGTGTGTGTGTGTGTGTGTGTGTGTGTGTGTTTGTATGCGTGTGTGTGTGTGTGAAAGCTTATGTGGCTTTGCATACAACACGTCTGCGAAACTCATAGGATTTTATTTCTTATGTAAAGGATTGATGTTGAAGAAGCAGGGTGGGAAAAGTAACGGAGGGGTGAAGTAGAAAGTGAAACACCAACTGGGCAGACTGTTTGGGTATGAAATATAAAGGAGACATAAGCACAGATGGGGTGTAAAATCCTGTTTTATTGGTTTCATGGCCGGAACATCACTCCTTGTCTTATCTTCAGTTAGCTCGGGGTTGTTTGGTTTATTGAGTTTGACCAGAATTGAACTGATATCAGTGTTTATCTCCTCAGAGAAGAACTAATGGAATATGATCATTTTCTCAGAAGCACGAGGAAAGTCAGCTAGAGGGTGTTTCCTTATTGTGCACTTGTTTATGTTCATCCTTGTATAGGCCAGATGTCTGGTGGGAGTTTTGACTGTTTTTGTTAATGCTGTTTAATGTGAGAAAACCAAAATTTGTCACATTGAACTTTGACCTGTTATTTTATGTCTACTTTGCTTATTTTTCACGGTCCATTTCTCGTTTCGCTTTTACAAGTTTAAGCAGAATTTTTCTGTGTTTCACAACTGAATTTCACCATTTGAAAATTTCTCCTTTGCTTGGTAATGACTTGAATTTACTACTCTCACTTCCCCAGAGTAACACAATGGTCTGACTGTGCACTGTGGTGAAAAGTCACCAGCCAGTATTTGACACCTAACTCACAAGAACGCACCCACTGACCTGCCAGGAGCCATTATCAGGAGATGAGAAGCGGGCCAATAGTGACAGGTCCCTGCTGCTGAACAATCTATTTTAATATCTAATAGAGGAAACTGGAGCTTCTGTGCATTACCTGTTTGTAAGCAGCGTGCTGCAGCGTACTTCATCTTCTGCTCGCAGGAAAACATTTACATTCTCTGCTGTTTCTGCTACATTAGGTCGACTCACTCCTAGAAAAAATATTATCCACAATACCTAAAGTGCATCATAAAACTTTATTGATTTCTTGTACGATAAAATTAGAAAAAGACCAACATTTATCACGGCACAAAAATTCAACTAACATCTATTTTCCAAGTGCAAATGGGTGTAGAAAGTGAGGAGGAAACTGGTCACCTGTTATCAAAGCAAGAGCACATTCCTATTCAGAGGAAGCTTTTCGCGAAAATCGCTCTGAAATTTCTTTATATAAAAAGACTGTGTTGATTTTTCTATAAAAACATGACAAGAGAGGCAAAAAAAATCATTTCACATTACGTTTACCTCAAACAACCAATTCCAAATAACACACACTCAGACACACAAGCAGACGTCTGCCAGGTAGGCGGCAGGTTTGTTGGCATTAAATTACATAGAAAGACAAGTTAACCAAATTATCACAGATTAAAATATGACTGCTTCAATTAAAGTCACCTGTCGTGTTATGGCGCCACCGATAGGTAACCGGATTTACTGTAACACCATTAACACCCATGTTTACTGTTTATACACATCATTCACAATCAAGTATAAACGTGTTTAAACTGTTTTAAACTCAAGTACGACCTACTAGAATTCTCCCTGATCCCATGGCCTTCATCAGGGGGGATGGAGTTTGCTCAGTTGTCATGGCAGCAAAGAAGCAATACTCCAGTAAATATAGTAAAATATAGTGATCATAATAATCACCAGTTGTCACTTATAAACAGATCCTGCTTGTGGCGTCACATAAAGAGTTATTGATGTTAACAAATAGAACTTTATCAATTCTTATTTAAGAAAAAATGACCAGTATTTATCTTGGCACAACAATTCAAGTGACATTGATTCTAGAAGCTGAAAAATAAAGTTTCCACTAATAGTTTGTTAATAAAGCCGAATTCAGTTGTAGTTGCCCTAGTTGTCCAAAGGGTGGCAGTCCCGCTCTCTTCCCAACCAGCTGTGCTCCCTTTTTAAAAAGGAAGATTTAAAGTGACAAACTAACCTTTACATAAGACTCATAAGGCATGAGGCTAAATTGCTACCCTGGGCTAATTGTAGTTCTGCATAATTCTAAAAGGCAAAGTAGTTAAGACTGTATTTAAAGGTGAATGTGAGGGAGGTGGGAGCAGCCGGTGAAAATGATTACACTGCACGGTGAAGGGACCTCTTTACAGCAGCCTACCTGTGTCAGCGTGTGCGCAGATTCACAGCATCAGCGTCCTCGCTCAGGTGTGAGCCGGGGAGACGGCAGGGGGATTGTCAGCGTGTGCTCGTTATAACGAGGGATGAGGTAATTTAACCCAGAGCTTGACAGCTTCAGCCAGTTCAGACTTTTAACATGAAGTACAGCATGACGCACCTTGGCAGACAGTGGTCTTTTATTACACCTGTATATGTGGAGTTCTCAGTGGTCATGAGAGTCCTGGAGAACCATGGAGCTCTTGTGAAAGTCAGGGGATTCAGGAAATGAGCTCCACAGGTCACACCATTATACAGAATTATAGAAACGTCTCCCTCTACAGAAAAATGTCAGAATAGAGACATTTAATTCAGCGTTAAGTATTTTTTCAGAAGCATTCCAGCTAAGTAATTCAACTTAGTTATGGAATACTGTGGAATTTTACAGATGCTCCACAGGAACCCGGTTACTGTGAGATTGACTTTGCAGATGCACTGACGGCACTGAGTGTTTTTTTTTTTTTTTTTTACAGCTGTATGAAGACATTTTCTGCTCCACAGCTATTAGCACTGCACACCGCAAAAGAAAATGAAGCTCATTTGGATGTAAACAACGTACAACCGGTTTCCAGGTCACTGTTAATAGAGCGGCGACATATTTTGTCTGTTTCTCAGATTATCGCTGATGATATGCCAGTATGGTAAGAGGGCCAGTGATGATGGCGATGAAGGCCGAGGGGATGGGAGATAGAGGGGAATCTATTAACCTCATGTGACCAGCTAGCCAGCAATGACAGATTGCCCTGTCGCTACTTTATCAAGCTCTTTTGGTAGTGTGTGTGTGTGTGTGTGTGTGTGTGTGTGTGTGTGTGTGTTAAAACAACACAGAATGAGCGTGAGACCTCAGTCTGCTTCTCCACTGTTTATTGAAATGGTTTCATGATGGAACATTAACTGGTTTTGTGTGTGTGTGTGTGTGTGTGTGTGTGTGTGTGTGGGGTTCCTGTCTTTGCATGATTGACTTTTTCCTGTGTGTGTGTGTTGGTGAGTCCACACACTGCGCACACACAGGTTTCTACTCCTTCCCCGAAGTGCTGTGCGTCAGTGACCCGTGGGCTAATCCGCCCCACGCCATAGACGCTTTTGTATTAATAACCGACTTGATAATTATATTAATTTGAATCTGCTGGGCCTCCTTTTGTTGTGCTATCTCTGACATGCAGCCTTGTGAATGTGTGTGCAATCCGTACACCCCCCCGAAGTGCCTCTGTCTCTCATCTCTGCTCAACACCCCCCCCCACACACACACACACACACACACACACACACACACACACTCACACACACACACTCACACACACTCTGTGCATAATTCCTCTCACTTTTCCAGAAAAGTCACGTTTTGTCTCATCACTTTGCACTCGCTGTATTTCTGCTGTGTCACTCACACATTGTCTGTTTACATTCCCCTCACTGGATCTTTCAATCCCGTATTTGTTCACTATTTTACTCACTAACCTCCCTCCTGCTTTAACCCCTTCATGGCTGCAGGAGCTTCTCCTATTACAAATCACAAGCCTTTACCTCCTTTACCACCTGAGAGTCCAGTTCCAGTATTTTCTTTGTTCCTTTCCCTCCTTAAACATCCCTGTGATCCTGATAGTGTTTCACAATGGGTCACAAACTATTGAGGTTGAGTTTGCAGTAGAAAGTGTCTCTGAGTGGTGAATTACACAGCTCCCATCTTTCATACTTTATACAAAAAAACCCCCCAAAAAACAATACCAGCAGCAAGAGGAAGCAGAACAAAGTAGAACACAACTAAGTTATAGGGGAACTGATGGGCAACGACACACAAGTGCTGCTTCGTTTTTCTTCCTTTGCAGCAGTTTGAAGTTTGAACTTAAAGTCACTTGGTGCAAAATTTTAAAACGTTTTGCCTTTGATATCCGACAGTGAAGGTATCATAAAAAACACCTTTAACACTCATTACAAAATGAACTACATGTGTGTGTTACATATGGAAAACAAATTATGTCAAAAATGCTAATTAACTGTGTTGGCTGTTTGAAGATTGTATGCATGGAAAGCAACTGAACATTAACCCTGAATTAACTCTTTACAAACAGAAGCTTAAAACATTAAAAGGACTCCGGTGGAAAAATGCAGCCGCCAACAGCCCCAGGTTCTTTATGTCGACGGTTTATGGTAAATTAATTAATTGCAAATTTGTTGGTGAGTTTGAATACAATATCAACCAAAGCACATGCATGTTTTAGAAGGGTCTTATCTGAGGGGGAGGGTTAATGGTAGCCTGAAGCCTCCTTAACTGGTTAAAGAAATAGTTCAACATTTATAGAAATACATACGCACGTCTTGCTAAGACGCAACAAGATAGTCGGCCCTCTGTACGCTCAATATGAAGGTATAGCCAGGAGCTAGCTTAGCTTAGCATAACAGAGCACTTTAATTAGTGATTTGTAGTGGTGCTGATTGGTGCCGATTTTCTTTGGGAGATAGCTAAGCTAACTTCCAGTCTTTATACTAAACTAATCACCTAAGTGTGGAGGGTAAATTTTTACCATACATACATAAAATAAAGTAACTATATTTTCCAAAACCTCAAACTTTTCCTTTGCTCTAGCCGTTTACAGGAGAAACCAAAAATCTAATCTTTTTCTTTTTTAGCTCTTCTAGTTTTAAGATTCAGGAACCTTGTGTGTTATTATATTATATGCAAAGGCTGTCACTTCTCAATCGTTCCATCTTTTCCCCCCGTCCTCAGTCTTTCCCTCCTTCCTTGTCCACACGGTCGCCAGTGGAAGGCAACAAGTGCAGAACCCCCTCGTCCTCACTCCTTCTTGTTGTCTGTCTTACCCTCATCCCTTTCTCCTGGCATCAACAACAGCATCTCATCTTCCCCCTCCTCTCGCCTTCCTCTCCCTGTCTATCATTCATCCATCCATCCACACAGCTGTTGCTCACTCCTTTTGTTATTCACCCACTATCTCTCCAATGCAGAGATCCCAGTCACTTCCACCCCCCTCTCTCCCTCTCTCTCCCTCTCTCTCTCTCTCTCTTATTTTTCACTGCTGTCCTGGTTTTCTTTTCTTTTTTTTTCTCTCCTTCACATTTGACAATGGTGGCAACGCTGGCCAAATCTTCAACAACATGTCCTGTCTGAATGAAAAGCTGCAGGGATTGGAGGAGGAGACACAGGGATGAAGAGCAACAGTCAGAGAAAAGAAAGGAAGGATTTAGGTCACAGAGAGGTTTAGATATTGGGCGTTTTATATTAAAAAAAAAGGCAGTTGTCTGTGAAATATATTTTATTGTAATTGGTGAACACCTCACCTGTTGTCTGCGGGAAGAACTGAACCTGAATTTTAATTGAACTTTCATGATCAAATTCCACACAAGCATTGATGAGCAGAGAGCGTTAGTCATGAGCTGTAGTCTCCGTCTTCTGGAGTTTACTGTCCATATGTTAGTGAGTAATTAAAGCTTCATTTAGATAATGATTCATTTACGGCTCAAAGAAATATTGACGTTGGAAAACTAGAGCTGGATAAAAAAAAAAAAAAACATTTTCCAATTAATCACAGTTTTTATTTGAATGATGCAATATGAATTCATAAAATCCCAATATCTATTTTTTCTGTATTTTCTCAATAAAACATCTGCAGTAAACGTTACCTGTAGTAAAAGGTCCACTCCGATCATCAAGCTATTACAACCTGCTCAAAAGTGGATGATAGCTGCTGTATGAGCCACTGTGAGTCACAAGAGGCCTGTAAACTGTAAACTTTACAGGACTGTCGTGACTCAGGATGGTCAGCTGACTCTGGCTATCTCTCAGCGAATGTAGAGATCAGGGACGGACGGAAGAAAGACGTGAGGCTGTGGAAGTGACGTGAACAGTATGAGGTTTCTACTTTATGCGGTCTGTCCCTGCTGGGGAGCTAACGCTAGCTAACAGCTGTCTGCGGATATCAGGCTGATGTCGCGTCAGCACAAACAGTGCAGATGAATTACTTACTTACTTTCTTTCGACTTCATTTGTCCCCAGAGAGCAGCGGGTTTTTAGGCAAGACACTTTCAAATAAATGTGAGTTTCAGTTTCAGTTTCTGCTCAAAGTGATCAAAACAAAATGAATCGATTCTGGACTGTATCAAAATCTGAACGAATTGGGAGATCGGTGCCAGTTTAGTAGCTCCCCGGGAGCTTTTGGTCATATCACATGGTAATCATCAGCAGGTCGAGTGGCTTTCCTCTACTTCTCTTCCATGTTGTCTGCTGTGTCGCGGAGCATCACATCACACTGACGCAGCTCTGCAGGTTATTGTAAGTCAACATAGTCACTGTTAAAACGTCCAGTTAGCAACTGCGACCACAGCTTGTGTGTGGACTGATCAATACATCAGCTGTGCTACTATCCCAAACAGGAAACAACTACCTCCATCAGGCTGAATGAATGAACGTTAAGTCTAATTATCAGGCTAGATTTGGGGAGCAAATGCGATTAAAAAAAAAAAAAAAAAAAAAATGCAGCTGGAGAGTTTATGTGCTGTGAAATAGGACAGTGACAGTAGGAATCCTGACGAGTGGATGCGAGCCAAGATGCCTCTGGTCTGTGTTGCCCTAACTGTTTCTCCATTATTTGTGATATCCACCCACACTCTCTCCCGCTCTCGTCTCTCCAACTTTTTAACTGTCGTCTCTGCCGCCTGGAATCATACGTCATTTAGAAGTGAGTGCAGCTTGTAAGGAATCACTGTGAAAGGCATCTTCAACAAACCAGTGTAAAGAAGCCTGTGCAGACAAAAGGACTGAACCTCACTACATACTCTTACGTTTTAGGTCTGGATTTTTAAGTGTTTTGTTTTCTTACCGACAGAGCAGAACCAGGAAGTTCTGGTTTCAAGTGTTCTTGGATTCACTGGAGATGTTGACTGTCCCGTGACCCTGTCTTCTAGATTTTACACAACTAATTTGCAACAGCAAATTAAGTTTTGAAGGAAACGTAACGCCAGCCAGATCACATTTTCTGTTAATACAATGAGGAGATATTGTTAATTAAGGTAAGGTGGGGGCCAGCTGATGGACACATGGTTAGGGCGCGTACCACACGGGCTCCAGCGCCCTGAGCAGCGAGTCCCTGGTTGGATTCCCGGCCGTCCGGACCGTTTGCTGCATGTCATTCCCCTTCTCTCTCCCTGTCTATCTCTACTGGTTCTATAATGGCCAAATAAAAACTTAATGTATGGGCACTCAGTAAAATGTGACTTACTTGCAGCACAGCATCCACTTTTTTATGGTTATATTTAGACTCTCACAGCTCTTGGTTAAGGTTATGCAATGGTTCTGGTTTGTTTTGATACAGAAAAACTTTTGAGTTTTGAGACACAACGAGTTTATTTACATTTAAACAAAACCACGATCTTTCCCAAACCTTAACCTGACCACGGACGGGAGACGAGATCGGCTGAAACCACCTCCCATCGACTCCGGTGTAATTCATAAACGTAGCAAAAAGAAAACAGAACATTTCCTCTGAACATGATCCTACCAGCGGTTACGCTCGTCACAACTGAGAAAACAATATATTAATATCTAAAGGTAATTTCTAGGTGACGGGGTTGAGGATGGTACAGTGTGAGTGTGTGCTTTCCTGAAAACACAGCCGTCGATTTTGGTATCTCCTGAGCTACAAGCACCGGGGGCAAGTGCTGGAGTAATATAAACAAGTGGCTGGAGATTGGACGTTGGTGTAGAGAGCGACTGAATGGAGTGGCTGAAAATTGGAAATGGAGAGCGGCCGCTGAACGAGATGAGTATCAGGAAAAATTTGATAAACGTGCAGCGTACATGTGAAGTGTCGGGACAGAAGGAAGGTTGGAGACTGAGGGAGGGAAGGAGGGGGAGGAGGGGAGAAGGAGGGTGTGTGTGTGTGTGTGTGTGTGTGCGTGCACAGAGGGCTTGTTAGTTATTGATCCCATTTAATAATCCTTAACCACAGTCTTGTCCCCTGAGAGCACTTAACTCTCCCACTCCCTCCCTCTCTCTGACTCTCACAACCCCTCTCCGCCTCCCTTTTTACTCCCTGCTTGCCTCCTCTCCCTCTGCTGCTTCTTCATGCGTCTGTATCTCCTCCTCACCCCTTGTGCACCGCGGCTACACTCTGGAAGTACCTGCGAGGTCAAGGTGGTGTGAGGGCTAAAGACCATCACTAAATCCCAGCAGTAAAGGGTGTAGTTGCGCGCTGGTGCATTTGTTGCTATGGAGTCGATGCAGTCGTCTCTAAGAGGCCGGAGCTCGTTCAGAGCACAGCGGGGCCGGAGACAGACTGTAAACTACTACTGTAAACGACTGTACTACTCAACTAGGAATAAAAAAATCACAGGACGTCTCGGAGCAGCCGGGAGCTGAGCTGTCTTTTTTCTCTGACGACTTAAGATCGAGACGTCCGAGGAGTACGATCCTTCATCCGCTTAAAAGGTGTAAAAGGTTTAACTTTAGAAATGTGGCTGAAAACTGGGAAAAGAAAGTTGTTTTTGCCGCTTCGGACAAACAACCACAAAGCTGGTACTTGCACAAAGAGGATGTGACGTCATTGACAGCACAACATTGAAATCATATATATATATACACACACATATAATATATGTTTTAAGACGTTTTAATGTGGAAAAAAAGGTTAAATAACTGTTGATAAAGACATTATTGATAAGTGCACCAGTGCACAGGTCAACAGGAAACACCATACATATACAGATTTCAGGGGGGAGCTATTTGCAGACATGAGCTTTTATCTAAAAACACCAGAACTGTTTCTGCTCATCCCTGTCGACAAACACAGAGAGAACAGCGACCACAGGAAGAGGCAGTAACAATAAATGCCGTCCTTATAATATTGATGGGGAGAGTCATAAGAGGGCTTAACCTTTGCTTTCTACAGGGCGTCACAGTATTGACTCACAGGACCGCGTCCATATTGCAGGGACACAAATGGTCACATAATGGTGAGATGAGCAAAACATTGATGTTAGCCATAAGCCAGAGCCATCTCCGCAACTAGCTCTGATCTCACTTGAGTGTTTATTGGACATTTTCAAGCCTTTTTCTTCAGGATCATTAAACCAGATGATCCCGAATCGTTAAGTCAATCCTGATGAGGAGTGACCTCGGCCTCCGTGAGCCGAGGCGACCAGAGATCCTCCACAGCGGCGTAAACTCTGGTTGTGATGGGAATGTTTATACTGATGTTGTAACCTACACAAACACACACACACACACACACACACACACACACACACTCCTGGTGTCAGCACTTCATTTTTCATCCCATTTGAAATATCGCAGATAATTAATCCATAATGTTCGACCAAAGCACGAGTGAATTATGAGAAGCACAAACACATGAAATGATGGATTAAAAGATGAATACGCATGAATACACAAATGAGGGCATGAATAAAAATGGTAAACAAATGAGGCGGAGGATGGAGCTGGCCGGGAGGAGCGAGAACAATCAGCCCAACAATCTCTGCGGGCTCCTTTTAGTCGTTTAGCTTTGTTTCCTCCTCTTCTCTAAACGAGCTCTTTTAATCTGTCACTCGCTCCCCCACGCTTTGTTCCCCTCTTTATTTGGATGGCAGAGCTCATTTCAGCTGGATGATCTGATCAATAATTACTATCCAAAAACACACACACACACACACACACACACACACACACACACACACACACACACACAGTCACTTATAAGCAGTACTCCCGTGGTAATTAATACACAACTTCAGAAGAAACACAAAATTATAAAACACAGACACGTTGTTGTTCTTTCTATTATGACCCAACACATGGACAACCTCCTCTCTCTCTCTCTCGCTCTCTCTCTCTCCCTTTCTCACACACACACACACACGCACACACACGCCCACACACACATCATTTGTCATAGCTGTCACCCAGTTTGCATTGGTTTTGTTTTTGAGAGCCGGTTTGGAAATGTCAAGCTTTTTCAGATTTATTTTGCTCCTGCTGCACGTCAGAGAAATTAATAATCAGCCCATAAGTTCTGACCCACATCATCACTCACCTCTCTCTCTCTCACACACACACACACACACACATACACACTCTTTAATTTCTCATTATGCTTCGCCGTATTTTTTCTTTTTGTGTGTTTGTTTTTGCGGGATTCTCCTTTTTTTGTGCAACAAACACCGAGACGAAGCTTCATGCATGTGCTCGTGTATCAGACTATTGCAATGAATATATGAGAGACTCCGATTCAAGCAGTCATTCATAAACTTTTCACTTCAGTGCTCATATCACACACACACACACACACACACACACGTGTCAAATAAACAAAGTAGTTGGCATTTCCTAATTTCGGTGGTGATGTTAACTTCTCCACAGAACCTTTGTTTAGTTGATTTGTGGCAGTGCAAAAGCCTGTGTGTGTGTGTGTGTGTGTGTGTGTGTGTGTGTGAGTGTGTGTGTGTGTGTGTGTGTGTGTGTGTATGTATGCGTGTGCGCTGCCTCCCTCTCGGGCTCCATGTGAAATAATAGTGTGCTCAGATCTTTGGATGGAGTGAACAATACTTAATAGGGCCATGATAATAAGTATTAAAATCACTGGACCTGAAAGAAAACGTGATGAGACTCTTAATTACAAAAGAGAGAGAGAGAGAGAGACAGAGAGAGAGAGAAAGAGAGAGAGAGGGGGAGAGAGAGGGGGAACGCTGCTACAAGTAGAAATAAAATGAAAAGGCGGAGGACTGAGACACAAACTAGAAGAAAAAAACCCTGAATGGGTTTTAAAAACATCATGATGAAGGGTTGAAGGTGATGAGGGAGGGGAATAGATGAATTGGATGTGTGTGCGTGTTGTGTGTGTGTGTGTGCGCGTGTGTGTGTGCGTGTGTGTGTGCTTGGAAACACAAAGAGAGATTGAGTTGGATCAGGAGAGGGAAAGATAGAAATACTTTGCACTCTAATTCTCCTCTCTCTAGCTGTGTTGTATTGAAAAGATGTGGGGGGCAGGTCGTAATCATGCACACCCTGCTGTGGGTTTTGTACTCGCTGATCTCTCTGTCTCTACGTTGACTGCAGCATCTCTTACACACACACACACACACACACATGCACACACTCAGTGGTGTGAGCCTCTTATTCCAGGATCTTATGATTAGGCACCACCTGAGTGATCGTCACCTCCTCCTCAATCTTTTTCATTGGATATCGGCACGTTTCGTCCCCCCACAACAAATGAGTTTGAAATGACACACGACCATCTGAACAACTTGATTTTGATTTCTAGATATCAACGTTATAAAATGATAAACACTGTCATTTTCACGCCTCAGAGCTGTAGGCTTTATGTAGTTGCTGCAGGCTTTCGGGTTGTCCGTCCGTCCGTCCGTCCCTTTTCCCATGAACACGATATCTCAGTAAGGCCTTCAGGGAACTTCGTCAACTTTGGCACAAACGTTCATTTAGACTCAAGGAAGAGCTGATTTTAATTTGGAGGTCAAAGGTCAAAGTCACTGTGACCATAACTCATGAATTCATACACTAATTATGACACAATTTAACTGAACTGTCTAATAGGGAAAAATGAAGTGATGACGTTTTACATCCAAAGATCAACTTCAGTGTGACATCACAATGTTCTGCAAAAAATATTCTGGCTATTATTCCATGCTGTAACTCGAGAAGAAGAGATTGTGACCATATGTCCTGCAACTTGTCAATAAAGATGCACGTAGCCTCCGTGACTTCACCCATAAGAGCGGTTTTGAAGGTCAGAGTGAGCTGCTCTGCTGTCGCCATCTTGGCAGTACCTGACTCCACCGAAATCCCGGCTAATCCAATAATGTGCAAAGAGGTGGAGCCGAGACTCCGGTGCATGCCGTTTTCTGTCGATCATACGCTCCCTCACCTGTCACTCAAAGCGGCTAACCCTCAATTATACAGAACTTTAAGTCTTAATAAAATTTAAACAGGTGAATTATATAAAAATTCACCCCCGCACCGTCGTCATGAAGGAGGAAATTAGCTCTAGAGACCAAAACTATGGCCAAGTCTATGGGGATTGACTCACTGTTGGAGCCAGACTCTAGTGGCCACCTGAAGAACTGCAGTTTGTGGCACTTCATTTTTCAGCCTTGGATGTTGCTGCTTGAATCAACAGCGAGGCAGTAATTCTAGTCTGCATTTGTATTTATATTTATTATGTAAAGTAATTGAAATGTCAAGGTTGCCCAAATCAAGGTCTCCACACTGGCCTTTTCAGTATCACACAGACTTCATTAGCAGATGGAGTGGACCCAGACAGTTTCTTTTTGCATATCTGCCAACATATATCTTTGATCGGCCAGTATCTGCTAATAATCCTGTCATTCTCTCTCTCTACTGTAATTTATGTAATGACATTAAAAATGCGTAAAGGGGGAAAAAATTGTTGGCTTTCTTTTTACTTGGTCTGTTTTAAAGGTCAGAAGCAAAACTGTGGCGCCCTAATTCATGCTTATTTACGTACTGTGTTGAATTCTGTTCTCCAAACCCGTACAGGATCCTGCTTCAGAGGGACTACGGTTTCCTGAGGGATATTAACATCTGGCACCCCTTCGTGACCATCGGGGTTTATTCCTCCACGCTCTCCGCTGCCATGAGCAACCTCATCGGAGCCTCGCGCATCCTCTACGCCCTGGCCAGGGACGACCTGTTCGGTAGGTAACACGACAGATACCTGCAGGGGAGAAGTGGTATACCTGGGAGAAACAGGCAGATGGACTGTACACATGCTAAATATTAGGAAAAAGTGACATGCTTTTCTCGATGACATTGATTTTAAAGTTCTGTGACCCATCTTAACTTTTAAGTTGTTTTTTTGGGGGGCATGGTGAGAGAGAGACAGGAAAAAGTTAGGGAGAGAGAGAGAGAGAGGCGCCCGCCCTAACGCTTGTTCCTGAGTCAGCAAACACATGGAATCGCCATCATGGCCGACTGCGTAGCGAGCGCAAAGTTGGCACGACCCACAGACTCACGAGTGCTGCATTTATGGGAAATTGTCCAGGTTCACATCATGAGAAATACATTTAACTAACTGTCCGTACAGGAAGTTCTACATAGGAACTAAAGGCGTGATGACTGACTCTGATGTTTTCTGACTTCCTGAAACTCACCAGCAAGAGCAGGTGATAATAATAAGGCTGGGATGCGTCTCGTTGAACGTCTCGTTCGTGCTGCTGAGTGCAACGCTATGAGTGTCTTTGAGTGTGATGTAAAGTGTCGAGACTACAAAGACACGCTGAACCCTAACGGACACCTGTGCTCAGCAACAAAAGTATTGATCACCGATCACTTTGCCTTTAAAGTTCAAACGCAAAGACGTCGTCGTCTTTCCAATATCAAGTGAACGCAGCATTCGTCTGATTTCCATCTCGCCGTGTGAATCCACGCTGCCTGCTGCTTCGTCATTATTAATGACTGTGAGCAACTTCCTTACCCCATCCTCTGCTCCTTTGTTAAGTCTATTGCAAATTGATTTGGCCCGTTTCTGTCTCTGTGTGTGTATAGCCGTGTGTGTGTGTGTGTGTGTGTGTGTGTGTGTGTGTGTGTGTGTCAGGGGAGATAAATGGCTGTATTAGTGCGAGTTCCTCTGTGGAGTGATCAGACGGAGCAGAGGCAGATGACACTAGTTCAGCTGCCTGTCACCAACAGCCAAAGGGTTAACTTCAATTAGATTAATCTGTTTAATTAAGAGTCAGTGACTGCGGAACCATAAACGTGTAATGCTCTTGTAGAGGGGGGGGGGTGACGTATGATCACTTTGTGTGTGTGTGTGTGTGTGTGTGTGTGTGTGTGTGTGTGTTCTTCTTGTTGTCATTCATGCATGCTACTCACTGCTTAACCTTGCCACTGTCCTATGCAAACTGACTGATGGATGCATTAATTTTCCAACACACACTCGCACACAAATACACACGTCCCACGTATCTTCCACTTCTTTTGTTTCTATAACTCGCTAATCTCCAGCTCCTTCACCTCTGTCCTGCCTTCCTCCTCCACCCTCTCCATCACTCACTCTTCTCCTCTCAGCCGCATTGATTTAACTTTAAAGTCTCACAGATTTAATTCCAATCCTTTATCTGCTGTGAAATTTAGTCATAAGCGCTGATTCCGCCTCCGCCACCCTTCACCTCCCTCCTCCTCGTCCTCCTCCTCCTCCTCACCTCCAGTCTCCCTACTTTTGAGTCTCTCTTCTTCTTTTTTTGTCTCATCTTCTTGTGTCTCTGTGACTGGCTCTGTTTTTCAGTCTTGTAACCTCGTCATCTTCGTCGTGAGATGAAATGTCATATATATATATATATATATATATATATATATATATATATATGGAGGAAAAAAACAGAGAGGCTGTATGTAAATAATTTGTCTTCCGGTATAATAGACAGCACTATAAGGTATCAAATAAAGTGAAGGGTTACCTCGGTTTGACGCGCTCTCTGTCTCGCCCACACATCGGCTGCGTTTTCTCTCTCACTCTCTCTCTCCAGACCAGACAGGCAGTTAATTACATACATTTTGTTTAAATGTCAGTAACATTAGAAGTCGCCATCGCTCGTTCGAAATCTGCTCTGTCTGTTGTCAGAACTTGGTTTGTATCCAGGAACGCAGTCTGTAGAGATACAAATCATACTGGCCTCTGGGTCCTGGGTTCAGCCACGATTGATTTTGACATGACACACGGATCTTAACACTACAAAACCCATGAGCCTCAGCTGCTGAATTTAATCTGTAAACAAAACACAGCAGGACAGTTGCTGAATTATCTCCCACCTGTTGTCCTAACCATCCAATGAGGACGCAGCCCTGAGTGAATTAAAAGAATGAAAAGGTCAGGCTCAGGTGTCTCTCAGCTGAGCTGAAACCGATGTTTTTTATTTCACAAACAAGCTGTAAAGATGTTTATGAAAACTTCACCTGCTCCTGCTCCTTTTTGCATGAGTGCTTCAAGTTTGATCTTTTGCAGGTGTCTGAAGATTTCCACCTTTTTTCTCTTTCTCTAAGAGCACCTGCATTTGTTTGTTGACTCCATTCCAAGATTTACCCATAAAGCAGTGTCTTTGGATAAAGCTGTTCTGAACACCCACTCAGGGTTTTTATAATAAAACCCAGTCCTCACTTACCATTAAAAAAATATGGAATACAGGCAGTAAACAAGGCGCAAAATGCCTCGCCAAATGTCAGTGAGTAAAACGTGTTTGTCCAGCTTGAAATAACAGAAGTTTCTTTCAGGGTTTTATTTATTAGATTTTTCTCTGAGCATTGAAACTTCAGACCATCATGAAATCATTCAGTAAAGAGGAAACTTTGCACGCCAAGATCTGCTTTTCATTTGATAAGTGAACACATAAATGTTTGGTGGAGGCTTGTGGGAAGCAGAGTGTCAGAAATCATCAGGAATAGCAGTGAGGAGGAGGTGTGAGCTTGTGTAAGCATCAACAACAGGTGTCCTCTTTGAGTGACGATCGACAGGGAATGTCCTGCTGCCGCTTCACTTACTCCACACCTACATTGTGTCCAAAACGGTGCAATATTTTCCAGTGCCAGGAGAAACGCCTGTTGACATTTAGTCTAGAAAACTAATGGAAGCATTTCTCCAGTTAACCAAAGGTTGGTCATTCATTGCATTCTTTCTTTGATTAAACCTTTCTCTTCCACGTATACATCCAGAATTTCACTGATGCGGGTTTTCTTGAAGGTCACTGCTGATATTTTTATAGGGACGCAGCAGCTAGAGAACACTCAGGGTTATTTTCATGCCAACAATTCCCTACAACTTGAAGGATTTGTTGTTTTTGCCAAAATCTCTTTTCATCCCTATAGGTAAAGTGCTGTCTCCGGCTAAGAAGACGTCCCAAAGTGGTAACCCCTGGGTCTCTGTGCTCATCTCCTGGTTCCTTGTGCAGGTTAGTGGTGATAAACAAATGCAGGATGGTGGAGAAGATAGTCAAGACAGACCATTTGATTTTGACAGTTAAGGCTTCAGATCAAACTAAAGTATTGGCAGAAGATTACATTAGAGTTATTTTGATCTGATGTGGTGTAGAAGAAGAAATAAAAGGGACAAAAAATGTAAGTATTTTTAATTAAAATGTTGTCTGAGGAGAACAAGAACATAGAAATTACATTTTTTCTTCTGGGACTTATTGTGTCCCTTCAAATCGTCAAAATTTCAGACCATTTTTCCGTGAAGCATTTTCTAGCTTCTTGTATTAAATTAAAATACCAAAATGAAAAAAAGTTTCATTCACTTCATTTGTTGTGCGATCAATGGGTCTCAAAATATAGAGCTTCAAGAACACGGATACAACACTGGCCTTAGACTTCTTTTGAACATTTCAGTGAAATAGATCATTCAGGGATAGATTCCTGCTGATCTACGGGAATAATGAAGCTCAGCACAAAAGGATGGAAGAAACGCTTCAAACAAGCTGCTGCTATTCCTGGATGATAAATGCAAGGTTGGCGAGGGAGTGGAACAAAATCGGCCCAAGCACCTGTTTGTATTGTGAAGTCTTGTCATTGGAACTTTCCTCAGGCGGGAAGATCAGAAAAGGCCTCCCGTGTAACTGGAGAGGATTCTTCCTTCAAACAGAACTGACGTCTCCGTTTCCTGTGACTCCTCCGTTTGCATCCGTTCAAACCTGTCATACTCTTCTTTCATTTTGTCCATTTGAATTGAACAAATAATGCTCGAAGTCGTTCATTTTGTTGACTAATGCGTTTCAAAGGAAAGCTCTCCGGGACCACTGAAGTCTCTGGGTTTAATGGTGTTCACTGAGTTTCCCAGAAAAGTAAGAATAATATAATAAAGCAGTTTGGTGGTATTTTGCTACCAGACAACTTACAAAAGGGAAAGGTTTGCATCTTTTCACCTCTCAGTTAATAACTTTCATTTTTTGTTCTTTTGGCCACAGGATTTAAAATTATACAGGTCAAAAGGAGAGTCGCACATAAGGACAGTATTGTGGAAGCGATGGGAAGTCAGTAGATGGTTGGGTTACTGTGTGTGTTAGCTCCAGCTAAAAGTCAAGCAGCTGCAATTTAGTGAGTAATAAATATTGAGAATGGGATGAAATAGAGGCATGAGATTAGTGATACTTATAAAAACAAGACTGAATAACCCTTTGCACTGTCAGAGTTGTTGCTAGGGATGGGTACGACTCGAGTGCTCGTTGTTGCCGTCATTATAACGTCATTATTCGAGTAGTGTTTCACTACTCGTGCACCTGCGCACGTGTTGTTTTTGGCTACTTTAGTTCAACAACAAGGGAAAGTGATGTCGGGAAATATGACGACAATAACGTGCAGTTCAAGATATGTGGCGTTAAACTTGCAGTTGGCTTGTGCTCGTGTTTCCAGTCGGACACAGACATCCCGTATTTTATTTTTTTACGTAAAAGAAAAATAGATATAGATAAATATAATATAATATAACCCTGAACTGATTAGAATTTGGTGGTCAAAGGTCAAGGTGACCCCAGCAAAACAAGTTCTTGACTATGACTCACAAATTCACACACCAATTACGACGTAATTGAACACAAATTTCTAATAGGATAAAACGATGCGGTGACGATATTTCATATTTGACAGGTCAAAGGTCAACTTCACTGTGACGTCACAGTGTTCTGCACAAAACACTTAGGGTGAGTTATTCAACGCTGCGACTTTGGAACAGAAGGGGAGGTTGTGGCCATATTTCCTGCAACATGGCCGAGAGGCAACAGTGCGCCTGTAGTGTTTTCTTCTCCTCTGTTGTGTCTGGTAAGTGGAGGAGAGAAGACGTCAATATTTTCTAAGTAGAAAGAAGTGGCAGGGG